>NC_034177.2:6889148-7129148 GCF_002021735.2 Oncorhynchus kisutch
ATCCATGAATTAGGGCCTCATTTATGTATGTATGTCTTGTGAAATCCATGAATTAGGGCCTCATTTATGTATGTATGTCTTGTGAAATCCATGAATTAGGGCCTCATTTATGTATGTATGTCTTGTGAAATCCATGAATTAGGGCCTCATTTATGTATGTATGTCTTGTGAAATCCATGAATTAGGGCCTCATTTATGTATGTATGTCTTGTGAAATCCATGAATTAGGGCCTCATTTATGTATGTATGTCTTGTGAAATCCATGAATTAGGGCCTCATTTATGTATGTATGTCTTGTGAAATCCATGAATTAGGGCCTCATTTATGTATGTATGTCTTGTGAAATCCATGAATTAGGGCCTCATTTATGTATGTATGTCTTGTCAAATCCATGAATTAGGGCCTCATTTATGTATGTATGTCTTGTGAAATCCATGAATTAGGGCCTCATTTATGTATGTATGTCTTGTGAAATCCATGAATTAGGGCCTCATTTATGTATGTATGTCATGTCAAATCCATGAATTAGGGCCTCATTTATGTATGTATGTCTTGTGAAATCCATGAATTAGGGCCTCATTTATGTATGTATGTCTTGTGAAATCCATGAATTAGGGCCTCATTTATGTATGTATGTCTTGTGAAATCCATGAATTAGGGCCTCATTTATGTATGTATGTCTTGTGAAATCCATGAATTAGGGCCTCATTTATGTATGTATGTCTTGTGAAATCCATGAATTAGGGCCTCATTTATGTATGTATGTCTTGTGAAATCCATGAATTAGGGCCTCATCTATGTATGTATGTCTTGTCAAATCCATGAATTAGGGCCTCATTTATGTATGTATGTCATGTCAAATCCATGAATTAGGGCCTCATTTATGTATGTATGTCTTGTCAAATCCATGAATTAGGGCCTCATTTATGTATGTATGTCTTGTGAAATCCATGAATTAGGGCCTCATTTATGTATGTATGTCTTGTGAAATCCATGAATTAGGGCCTCATTTATGTATGTATGTCTTGTGAAATCCATGAATTAGGGCCTCATTTATGTATGTATGTCTTGTGAAATCCATGAATTAGGGCCTCATTTATGTATGTATGTCTTGTGAAATCCATGAATTAGGGCCTCATTTATGTATGTATGTCTTGTGAAATCCATGAATTAGGGCCTCATTTATGTATGTATGTCTTGTGAAATCCATGAATTAGGGCCTCATTTATGTATGTATGTCTTGTGAAATCCATGAATTAGGGCCTCATTTATGTATGTATGTCTTGTGAAATCCATGAATTAGGGCCTCATTTATGTATGTATGTCTTGTGAAATCCATGAATTAGGGCCTCATTTATGTATGTATGTCTTGTCAAATCCATGAATTAGGGCCTCATTTATGTATGTATGTCTTGTGAAATCCATGAATTAGGGCCTCATTTATGTATGTATGTCTTGTGAAATCCATGAATTAGGGCCTCATTTATGTATGTATGTCTTGTGAAATCCATGAATTAGGGCCTCATTTATGTATGTATGTCTTGTGAAATCCATGAATTAGGGCCTCATTTATGTATGTATGTCTTGTGAAATCCATGAATTAGGGCCTCATTTATGTATGTATGTCTTGTGAAATCCATGAATTAGGGCCTCATTTATGTATGTATGTCTTGTGAAATCCATGAATTAGGGCCTCATTTATGTATGTATGTCTTGTGAAATCCATGAATTAGGGCCTCATTTATGTATGTATGTCTTGTGAAATCCATGAATTAGGGCCTCATTTATGTATGTATGTCTTGTGAAATCCATGAATTAGGGCCTCATTTATGTATGTATGTCTTGTGAAATCCATGAATTAGGGCCTCATTTATGTATGTATGTCTTGTGAAATCCATGAATTAGGGCCTCATTTATGTATGTATGTCATGTCAAATCCATGAATTAGGGCCTCATTTATGTATGTATGTCTTGTGAAATCCATGAATTAGGGCCTCATTTATGTATGTATGTCTTGATATGAACTGCAATTCAGATATTTTAAATGGTTGTATGTTGTGTCTATATTTTTGTTCAGTATAAATAGAATTGTATCAATATAAGAGGCTTCTCAATTAAAAACTTGAGAAAATATGTTGTGTTAGGTCTTAGAACACATTAATGAGGGTGGATGACATCATTGTCATCTCATTTGTCACTCAGGAATGGGTGTGTCCACTGTGACTGCGGCTCGCATCCTGAGGGGCCAGATGGAAGGAAGGTCGGGAGAGGAGACAGTGCTCGCCATGGATACCTTTCCGTACCTCGCGCTCTCTAAGGTCGGATGGAGCCCTGCTCTATTTCACCCTAAACCTCTCACTATGCATCCATTCAATTCACTCAGTCCTTGGTTTCATTTCAGGAAGATGTTTTGCATGCTCTGTTCTCTTGACGTGTTGTATCTTGTCGTTTTTCCACCCTACTACAGCTCAGCTCTTGGTTTTATTGTAAGAAAATGTTACGCAGCTTTAAGTTGAATTTGACATTTAAAATGAAAATGCAACCATTGTGGTGAAAGCAGGAAACACCGAATTTAGGTCTATGGTCAGATAGAAGTTAGCCAAACATAAGTCCAGAATATTTTCATTCTCCATTGAATTCTACACATTTGGATAAGAATTTCCGGTCTCTTCGATGTCCGTTCCAACTTAGCTCACATTCATCAGATAAGGTGCACTGAATGGCAACCAAAATAATGTAGTTTACAGGGACTCAATGACCCTTCCTTTAAAAAAAAAATGTTTCCCTAAGATTCCAACCCAAGATAGACTGCAAAGTTATACGTTATCTTATAAACTAGTGTTTAAGAGTCAAGAAGAGACTTCGGACTTTGGACTTTAGTAGCTATTGCAGCTTAGCTGTTACGCAAAGAGCTCCAAGCCTCTTGGCGAGGTTCCTAGGTGTTGGGGAAAGGTTGTTCCAGTACTTATGTATCGCTATGCCCCATCATTTGAGTGTGTATGTGTTTGTTTTGTGTTTTACAGACGTACAGTGTTGATAAGCAGGTAGCAGACAGCGCTAGCACAGCTACAGCGTACCACTGCGGAGTGAAGGCTAACGCTAAGACAGTGGGCCTTAGCGCCAATGCAGTGGCCTATGAGTGCAACACCACGTTTGGGAATGAAGTGTATTCCGTGCTACATCGCGCCAAAGCACAAGGTATTGTGTACCGCAACACATACACACTCATTTTATACAGACAAGCAAAAAAACACACACACACACAAATGCTCACTTACACAACCCATTCACAGCCACCCCATACACATTTCATTGCACAATTGACCCTTCGATAAGTCCCGCCCCAACATTTTGGAAAACCAATCGCAACGCTCCGGTGGATAGCAACTGTCGCTAACCTGTTTTGTGTTTGTAGCTATAGTATCAGAGTCGTTGGAGTCAACACTCTCAATTCTGACTCCAATTTGACAAGACTAGACCAAAATGAGATAAAAATAGCTACAGCTGCAATGTCAGCATAGGCATGGCAAACCTGTTTAGACGATGTCTGGTATATCATCAAAAGTAATTAATCTCAGCACATTTTTGGACTCATTCTGCAGTTTTTACCTGATTAAGTTGAATACTATTGAAAACATAAGTTGAAAATGATGCTGTCGCTGCTTCCTGTCCGTCCCTTTTGATAAATAGACAGTACAGTTTTAAAGTTTCCAAATCACTAACCAATATGCAGAAACACTTTGTGATATATTGAAACCGAAACATAAAATGTACTATCTACATATACACTCCCTTACATACATTTATTTACTTGGACAGTGAAGCAACATCTTTCATTTTGGCTCTATACTCCAGCATTTTGGATTTCAGATGTTTTAATATGAGGCGACAGGACAGAATGTCACCTTTTATTTGAGGGAATTTTCATACATATCTGTGTGACCTTTAGAAGTGAATGCACTTGATGTATCTGGTCCCCCCTATTTGAAGGTGTCATAAGTATGTGGACAAATTCACTTACAGTGTTTCAAAGTAGTCAAAAGTTTATTTGGTCAAACGTTTATTTGGTCCTATATTCTTGGCAAGGATTACATCAAGCTTGTGATTTTACAAACTCGTTTAGATGCATTTGCTGTTTGTTTTGTTTGTGTTTCAGATTATTTTATGCCCAATAAGAATGAATGGTAAATAATGTACTGTGTCATTACGGAGTCACTTTTATTGTAAATAAGAATATAATGTGTTTCTGAACACTTCTACATTCATGTGGATGCTACCACGGTTACGCAAAATAATGAAGGAAATGTGAATAATGATGAGTGAAAAAGTTACTGATATGGTACGATATTTATACCTCGTAACTTTCAATTTAACCTTTTACTGCGGTGGGCTAAATGAAGGGGAAAGAAAGGGGATATCTAGTCAGTTGTACAACTGAATGCATTCAACTCAAATGTGTCTTCTGCATTTAACCCAAAGCCTCTGAATCAGAGAGCGGCGGAAGGCTGCCTTAATCGACATTCACATCTTTGGCGCGTGGGGAACAGGGGGCTAATTGCCTTGCTCAGGAGTAGAACAACAGAGTTTTAACTTGTCAGCTTGGGGCTTTGATCCAGCATCCTTTTGATTACTGGCTCAACACGCCTAACCACAGGGCTACCTGCCACCAAAGTCACATGGAGTGTTTCTTGCTAGTCTTAAACAAATCTACTTTGAAACAAAAGTATACACCTCACACACATAGTTATGGACTTTTAAAAAATAAGATACTTGTACCATGTCAGATATAGAGTTTGCATCCCAATATTACCTTTCATATACATCACAGAAGACTGAAATATAACAAAACTGTTTGACATAGAAACACACAATTTTCGCAGTAAAAAATAAATAATTTTATCTTTATTAATTATGAATTTCTAAAATATAATAGTAACATTTCACACATGAGGCTGAAGGGGCCGCTTTTGGTCATTGACTTTGGGAAAGGGTTATGAAGACAGTATACAGGTAACTGCCAAAAAAGGGAAGCACTTGAGTAAGTGAGAGATACCAAGTACAATATACTGAAAGCAGGGGCTTCCACACATGGTCAAGTAAAAAAATGCTGAGCAGGACATTATTATGTCTACCATGGCTATGCCACTATAGGATGACAATGCCCCCATCCACAGGGCACGAGAGGTACCTGAATGCTTTAATGAGCATGTCAACAATGTAAACCATATGCCATTGCTGTCTCAGTCACCAGATCTCAACCCAATTTAACACTGATGGGAGATTCTGGAACGGTGCCTGAGACAGCGTTTTCCACCACCATAAAAAAATACAAAATGGAATTGATTGTGGAAGAATGGTGTCGCATCCCTTCAATAGAGTTCCAGACACTCTATGAGTTCTTCAATGGAGTTCCAGACACTCTATGAGTTCTTCAATAGAGTTCCAGACACTCTATGAGTTCTTCAATAGAGTTCCAGACACTCTATGAGTTCTTCAATAGAGTTCCAGACACTCTATGAGTTCTTCAATAGAGTTCCAGACACTCTATGAGTTCTTCAATAGAGTTCCAGAATATTTGCCAAGGTGCTTTGACGCTGTTCTGGCTTGTGGTTGCCCAATACCCTATAAGGACACTTTATGTTGGTGTTTCCTTTATTTTGGCAGTTACCTGTATGTTAACCACATATTATTGCCACAATTACAGTAAGAGTCAAATGTTTGGACACACCTACTCATTCAAGGGTTTTTCTTTATCTTTTACTATTTTCTACATTGTAGAATAATAGTGAAGACATCAAAACTATGAAATAACACATATGGAATCATGTAGTAACCAAAAAGGTGTTAAACAAATCAAAATGTATTCTGTAAATGAAAATATTCAAAGTAGCCACTCCTTGCCTTGATGACAGCTTTGCACACTCTTGGCATTATCTCATCCAGCTTAATGAGGTCGCCACCAGGAATGCATTTCAATTGGCAGGTGTGCCTTGTTAAAAGTTAATTTGTGGAATTTTTCCCTCTTAATGCATTTGAGCCAATCAGTTGTGTTGTGACAAGGTAGGGGTGGTATATAGAAGATAGCCCTATTTGGTAAAAGATCAAGTCCATATTATGGCAAGAACAGCTCAAAAAAGCAAAGAGAATTGACAGTACATCATTACTTTAAGACATGAAGGTCAGTCAATATGGAAAATTTGTGCAGTTCGAAAAAACAATCAAGCGCAATGATAAAACTGGCACTCATGAGGACCGCCACAGAAAAGGACGACCCAGAGTTACCTCTGCTGCAGAGGATAAGTTCACATCTCAACATCAACTGTTCAGAGGAGACTGTGTGAATCAGGCCTTCATGGTCAAATTGCGGCAAAGAAACCACTACTAAAGGACACCAATAAGAAGAAGAGACTAGAAACAAGAGCAATGAACATTAGACCGGTGGAACTCTGTCCTTTGGTCTGATGAGTCCAAATTTGTGATTTGTTTCCAACTGCTTTTCACAAAAAAAAAAATATATATATATACAGTGCCTTGAGAAAGTATTCGGCCCCCTTGAACTTTGCGACCTTTTGCCACATTTCAGGCTTCAAACAAAAAAAGTATCTTTACTTTTTCTACCACTGAAATGCAGCCAACAAGTGCTCAGCATATATGGGAACTCCTTCAAGACTGTTAGAAAAGCATTCCAGGTGAAGCTGGTTGAGAGAATGTCAAGAGTGTGCAAAGCTGTCATCAAGACAAAGGGTGGCTACTTTAAAGAATCTAAAATATATTTTAAATTGTTTAACACTTTCTTGGATAGTACATGATCCCATAAGTGTTATTTCATAGTGTTGATGTCTTTCGTAGTGTTGATGTTCTACAATGTAGAAAATTGTAAAAACAAAGAAAAACCCTTGAATGAGTTTGACTGGTACTTTATATATACTGTGTGTCTCACTAGCTTAATTACCATTTAAAGAGTTAAAAAATGCTATTTTGCACAATTTAACTGGGCGCTCTAGAAAGAGCTCCCATAGTGACTGTGCAGCAGCCCATTCATTCCACTTCTCTAGTTAGTGTGTGCCTGCACCGTAATGATCTGGGTAATTGATTAGCAATACACATGGAGCCTTCTTACAATTTCTACTTACCAAAATATTCAAGGATAATCAGTAACCTACGTCTAGCTGCCTAGACAGGGCTTTTGGAGTCGACTCCGACTCTCGGTTGTCCAGAAAATGATGCGAAGTTGCATTGTTTGGTAGCTGGTTAGCTAGCTCTCAGTCTTGGTCTTGTCTTAGTCTCAGTGTCTCATTCACCACCATTGCTAACGCTAGCTAGTCAGTTAATATAACTTGTTTTCTCCAAATGCATGTTAGCTAGCTAAATTAGCCAACGTTATATTATAAATACAACTCTCATCTACTGTTGACAGCAGGATATGATTTTTGATTACTAATTAGTTCCAAAATCGGTTAGTAGCTTTGACTGCATGCTGACAATGCATTCAGAGCCATTTAAGACCCATAGCCAGACTACAAACTTCATTTTACCAGGTTTATTTGAACAATTTTGCCATCAAGCAGTTGTAATGACAGTTCAACAAAAGTGAGTCTCCAGATTAGCAAGGGGTAGTTTGTTGTATGATTTCATTGTCAAAAACACAGTTTGAGTTCATCGAGAGGGGTTTTCTCCAGTAGTTCCAAAGGGTCATTGAAACGGTTGATTGAGGTAGCAGCATTAACAAAAGGGGGTAGGGCTTACAAATGGTCAAGGTTCACTATCATTATATATATATCTTGTATCCACACCCTCACACACTCCACCATAGATAGATAGATGAGGATGATAGGATTGCAAGGTTATCTAAAGTGCAATGTTCTCAACTCATTATCTACTGTGTCTGGGAGTAAAACGATAATCTGATATTAAGTGACCCTTAAAGGCCCAGTGCAGTCCAAATTATATTTTTTCCTGTGTTTTATATTATATTTTACAACAGCGGATGAAACTAACACTGTAAAACTGTGAACAAATTCCTCATAGTTGCTGTTTGAAAATAAAATCGAAAATAAGACCTTCTAATCAGCAGGTTAGCTTGGGTGGGAGTTTCGGCTTTCCATGGTGACATCACCATGTGGTAAATTGGTTAATAGACCAATAACAAAAAGAGTTCCAAACCTCTCTGCCAATAGCAGCTAGTTTTCCCCTTTCCCGTCCCCACTCAGACCACTCCCAGGCAGTTGTAGCATATTTCTTGCTTGAGAAATAGTTTTTTTTGCTAAAAAGCATTTTTTGCCCATTTTAATGGAAATCTATTACTGTAAGGTACTTAATTGTTACAGAGAAAAGTATTTGATATTGATATAAAATGGCTGCATTGGGCCTTTAAGACACATAACCCTTATACTTGTTAATCATTGATTCTTATATTTACGGCCGGGATTCATTCCAAAACAGATTAACAACCTGCACACAATAAAATACTTTTAAACGCAATTTCCCAGACATCTGTGGACATTGAGTTGATAGTAACCATGCTGTAGATGTAGACTCAAGAAGAAATCAGTTTGTGAGCGGCAGGTAGCCTAGTTGTTGGCTAGTAACCAAAGGTTGCTAGTTCCAAACCCTGAGCCGACTACGTGAAAATTCTGTTGCTCCTCTTTAGTCAGTAAGAATAAGAGCGTCTATTTAAAATGTTTGCATGCCTCAATATAATTTAATAGATGAGTACCATTGTAGAATCAGTTTTTTTGTCGATTAGTGAATAGTGTGAGCATGTCTAGGGTGTGGAAGTGTGTCCTAATATGGACAATGTACACCTCTATGTTTGTCAATGGGGATATGTGTTCCAGGGAAGTCAGTGGGCATCGTGACCACCACTCGTGTACAGCATGCCTCTCCTGCTGCCGCCTATGCCCACTCAGTGAGCCGCAGCTGGTACAGCGATGCTGACATTCCCTCTAGTGCCCGCCGACAGGGCTGTGTCGATATTGCCACACAGCTGGTGACCAACGTTGACATTGATGTAAGTCTCCATGAAGGCCTTTTATTGGTATCACAGTCTACATATACTATCATCTCATGTCATTGCTTTTCACTGCAGTATTTCCCAAACCTGGTCCTAACCCACTGGGCACAGATGTCAGATCAACGTTCAACGTCTATTTTAGATTTTTTGATTGAAATTGACAAAATAATTCACCCATGTCATTGTAATTAGGTTAAACGATGAGTGAAAAAAAATAAAACACAATTCCCTTACGTAGATTTTTTTTTTAAATACAAAAATGTTTCCACGTTGATTCAATGTCATCACATTGGCTTTTTTTGGTTGAAATGATGTAGAAGCATCATTAATCCCAACCAATGGTTTGCCCAGTGGGAAGAGTCCCAAAGGAATGCAGATTTTACTTTTGGGCCCTAGCACTCAAACAAGGACAGATTATAGTTTTGGGCCCTAGCACTCAACAAGGACAGATTATAGTTTTGGGCCCTAGCACTCAAACAAGGACAGATTATAGTTTTGGGCCCTAGCACTCAACAAGGACAGATTTTAGTTTTGGGCCCTAGCACTCAACAAGGACAGATTTTAGTTTTGGGCCCTAGCACTCAACAAGGACAGATTTTAGTTTTGGGCCCTAGCACTCAACAGGGACAGATTTTAGTTTTGGGCCCTAGTACTCAACAGGGACAGAGAGAGTATTTTTTTGAAACTGCACTGTCGGTTAGAGGCTACAAGTAAGCATTTCACTGTAAGGTGAAACACCTGTTGTATTCGGCACATGTGCCTAATACAATTTGATTTGATTTGGGAGAGGGAGGAGGAGAGAAAATAAAGAAAACACAATCTGGGGAAATCAGTTCCCCCTGTGGTAACAGTAATCAACATTACTGTATTACAGTATTTGACCTGATTTAGGTGTGTTAGTTCAAGGGCAAAAAAACTGAAATATGCAGGGTCCCCAGGACCAGGATTGGGACATACTGTACTACTTACTGTGTGTGGAATGTACACAGTAATATGAAGTATCTTTCTGGTGCATCAGGTTATCCTGGGTGGGGGACGGATGTATATGACACCAAAGGGAACTCCAGACCCTGAGTACCCCACTTCCTCGTCCCGGAAAGGGGATCGAAAAGATAAGAGGAACCTCATTGACGTCTGGATGAAGGCCCAGCAGGTACACATTGATAATGTCTGTTGTTGGTCACATTGAGGGGATATTGTATGAGCTTTTACACCTAAGGATGTGTTAGTGTTCTGGAAGCTGTTGTCTGTTAGAACCCCACAGAACTGTGTTAGTGTTCTGGAACCTGTTGTCTGTTAGAACCCCACAGAACTGTGTTAGTGTTCTGGAACCTGTTGTCTGTTAGAACCCCACAGAACTGTGTTAGTGTTCTGGAACCTGTTGTCTGTTAGAACCCCACAGAACTGTGTTAGTGTTCTGGAACCTGTTGTCTATTAGAACCCCACAGAACTGTGTTAGTGTTCTGGAAGCTGTTGTCTGTTAGAACCCCACAGAACTGTGTTAGTGTTCTGGAACCTGTTGTCTGTTAGAACCCCACAGAACTGTGTTAGTGTTCTGGAACCTGTTGTCTGTTAGAACCCCACAGAAATGTGTTAGTGTTCTGGAACCTGTTGTCTGTTAGAACCCCACAGAACTATGTTAGTGTTCTGGAACCTGTTGTCTGCTTGAACCCCACAGAACTGTGTTAGTGTTCTGGAACCTGTTGTCTGTTAGAACCCCACAGAAATGTGTTAGTGTTCTGGAAGCTGAACCCCACAGAAATGTGTTAGTGTTCTGGAAGCTGTTGTCTGTTAGAACCCCACAGAAATGTGTTAGTGTTCTGGAAGCTGTTGTCTGTTAGAACCCCACAGAAATGTGTTAGTGTTCTGGAAGCTGAACCCCACAGAACTGTGTTAGTGTTCTGGAACCTGTTGTCTGTTAGAACCCCACAGAAATGTGTTAGTGTTCTGGAACCTGTTGTCTGTTAGAACCCCACAGAAATGTGTTAGTGTTCTGGAAGCTGAACCCCACAGAAATGTGTTAGTGTTTTGGAACCTGTTGTCTGTTAGAACCCCACAGAAATGTGTTAGTGTTCTGGAAGCTGAACCCCACAGAAATGTGTTAGTGTTCTGGAAGCTGAACCCCACAGAACTTCAGCCAGTTCCCTTATGAAAGTGGCAAAATAACTTTCATGTTCATTCGGGCACACAACGTAAAACTAATTGCAACAGATTTTTTTTTGCAACAGAAAACTTAAATGAGCATTACTAATTGTATCGGTCGCGTACACGTATTTTGCAGACGTTATCGCAGGTGCAGTGAAATGGTTGTGTTTTTTTTTTTTTATCTCCAACAGTGCAGTAATACCTAACAATGCAAAATAATACCGCAAATCCCAAAAATGTAAATAAAGATATTAATAAATATCAGAACGAGCAATTTCAGAGTCAGGAATATCAATATATAGTGCATTCTGAAAGTATTCACACCCTTGACTTTTTCCACGTTTTGCTGTATTACAGCCTGCATTTCAAATTGGTTAAATTGAGATTTTTGTGACACTGGCCTACCTACAATACCCCATGAGGCCAATGTGGAATTATGTTTTCAGAATTTTCTTACAATTAATTAAAAATGAAAAGCTGAAATGTCTTGAGTCAATCAGTATTCAACCCCTTTGTTATGGTAAGCCTAAATAAGTTCAGGAGAAAAAAATGTGTTTAAGCCTTTGAGCATGGTGGAGTTATTAATTACAATTTAGATGGTGTATCAATCACTACAAAGATACAGGCATTGTTCCTAACTGAGTTGCCAGAGAGGAAGGAAACCACTCAGGGATTTCACCATGGTGACTTTAAAACAGAGTTTATTGGCTGCGACAGGATAAAACTGAGGATGGATCAACAACATTGTAGTTACTCCACAATACTAACCTTATTGACAGAGTGAAAAGAAGGAATATTGCAAAACATGCAGCCTGCTTGCAACAAGGCAATAAAGTACTACTGCAAAAAAGGTGGCAAAGAAATTAACTTGATGTCCTGAATACAAAGCTTTATGTTGGGGCAAATTCAACACAACTCATCACAGAGTACCACTCTTCATATTGTCAAGCATGGTGGTGGCTGCATCATGTTATGGGTATGCTTGTCATCGACAAATGGGGGGAGTTTTTTTAGGATAAAAAGAAAATGAATAGAGCTGAGCACAGGAAAAATCATAGAGGAAAACTTTCAGTTTTCAGTCTGCTTTCCAACAAACACTGGGAGACAAATTCACCTTTCATCAGGACAATAACGTAAAACACAAGGCCAAATATACACTGGAGTTCCTTACCATGACGAAATTGAAAGTTCTGAGAGGCCCAGTTACAGTTTTGACTTAAATCTGCTTGAAAATCTATGGTGAGACTTGGAAATGGCTGTCTAGCAATGATCAACAACTGACTTGACAGACCATGCAAATATTGTTCAATCCAGATGTGCAAAGCTCTAACAGACTTACCCTGAAAGACTCTGTATTCACTGCCAAAGGTGATTCTTAGATGTATTGACTCAGTGGTGGTGAATACTGATGTAAATGAGATATTTATGTATGTTTCACTTTGTAATTATGGGATATATATATATATATATATATATATATATATATATATATATATATGGGTGAGAAGAAATTGTATTTAATCAATTTTGAATTCAGCCTGTAACACAACAAAATATGGAGTAAGTCAAGGGGTATGGATATTGTCTGAAGGCATGGTGTGTATAGAGAGTATGAACAGTATATGAATAGAAAAGGTGTGTACAGCAGTAGTTAAATAGGATGAGCCATGACTAGAATACAGTATCATACATATGGAATGGGTAAAACAGTACGCAAACATTGTTAGTGACCAGTGTTCCATTATTAAAAGGGACCAGTGTTCCATATTAAAGTGACCAGTATTCAATTATTAAAAGGGACCAGTGTTCCATTATTAAAAGGGACCAGTGTTCCATTATTAAAAGGGACCAGTGTTCCATTATTAAAAGGGACCAGTGTTCCATTATTAAAGTGACCAGTGTTCCACTATTAAAAGGGACCAGTGTTCCATTATTAAAAGGGACCAGTGTTCCATTATTAAAAGGGGCCAGTGTTCCATTATTAAGGGACCAGTGTTCCATTATTAAAAGGGACCAGTGTTCCATTATTAAAAGGGACCAGTGTTCCATTATTAAAAGGGACCAGTGTTCCATTATTAAAAGGGACCAGTGTTCCATTATTAAAAGGGACCAGTGTTCCATTATTAAAAGGGACCATTGTTCCATTATTAAAAGGGACCAGTGTTCCATTATTAAAAGGGACCAGTGTTCCATTATTAAAAGGGACCAGTGTTCCATTATTAAAAGGGACCAGTGTTCCATTATTAAAAGGGACCAGTGTTCCATTATTAAAGTGACCAGTGTTCTACTATTAAAAGGGACCAGTGTTCCATTATTAAAAGGGACCAGTGTTCCATTATTAAAAGGGACCAGTGTTCCATTATTAAAAGGGGCCAGTGTTCCATTATTAAGGGACCAGTGTTCCATTATTAAAAGGGACCAGTGTTCCATTATTAAAAGTGACCAGTGTTCCATTATTAAAAGTGACCAGTGTTCCATTATTAAAAGGGACCAGTGTTCCGTTATTAAAGTGACCAGTGTTCCATGTCTATGTACATAGGGCAGCAGTTTCTAAGGTGCAGGATTGAGTACCAGGTGGTAGCCGGCTAGTAACATTGATTAAGTCCAGGTTGATATCCTGTTCCAGTCTGTTTTTCTTCCATTTGTTACCCGCTGAACATGAGCCAGGCGTAATTTACAGCTTAGGGCTGTATTTATTTACTACTTAATTGCCAGTAAAATTGTTAGGTGTAATTCATGTTGCGGTACCGCATGACGTCAATGTAAAGCTATGAATCAAACTGTGTCCTCTGTGATGTCTGTGTTTCAGCACAAGAGTTCCCAGTATGTTTGGCACAGGAAGCAGTTTGACGAGATTAATGTAAAGACTACTGACCGTCTCCTGGGTAGGTTGTTTAAAAATAAAAAAAATAAAAACATTCTGTATAAATGGACACACACACACACACACACACACACACACACACACACACACACACACACACACACACACACACACACACACACACACACACACACACACACACACACACACACACACACACACACACACAGAGGCGGCTGGTGGGAGGAGCTATAGGAGGAAGTAACGTCTGGAATGGAATAAATGGAACGGAGTCAAACGTGGTTTCCATGGTTTCCATATGTTTGATATGTTTTATACCGTTTTCTCTCCATTCCAGCCATTACAAATGTCTTCCTATAGCTCCTCCCACCAGCCTCCTCTACGTCGCACACATATACGCGCACACCCTATACACAGCCACACGTACTATCATACACACTCACAAACATTCCCTTAGCCGCTAGTGTATATGTTATCAGGTGTTGGTGTTATATACTGTATACCATGCCATTCTATTGACTAAGGAATGAATGATAAGACTGTCACTGAAGTTTTGTCTGAGAATTGATGATTTCCCCTCGCTACATATTCGTCGCCAGACCCACTGGCTCCAGGTCATCTACAAGTCCATGCTAGGTAAAAGCTCCGCCTTATCTCAGTTCACTGGTCACGATGGCAACACCCATCCGTAGCACGCGCTCCAGCAGGTGTATCTCACTGATCATCCCTAAAGCCAACACCTCATTTGGCCACCTTTCGTTCCAGTTCTCTGCTGCCTGTGACTGGAATGAAGTTGGAGACTTTTATCTCCCTCACCAACTTCAAACATCTGCTATCTGAGCAGCTAACCGATCGCTGCAGCTGTACATAGTCTATCGGTAAACAGCCCACCCATTTTTACCTACCTCATCCCCATACTGTTTTTATTTATTTACTTTTCTGCTCTTTTGCACACCAATATCTCTACCTGTACATGACCATCTGATCATTTATCACTCCAGTGTTAATCTGCAAAATTGTAATCATTCGCCTACCTCCTCATGCCTTTTGCACACAATGTATATAGACTCTCTTTTTTTTCTACTGTGTTATTGACTTGTTAATTGTTTACTCCATGTGTAACTCTGTGTTGTCTGTTCACACTGCTATGCTTTATCTTGGCCAGGTCGCAGTTGCAAATGAGAACTTGTTCTCAACTAGCCTACCTGGTTAAATAAAGGTGTTCTCAACTAGCCTACCTGGTTAAATAAAGGTGTTCTCAACTAGCCTACCTGGTTAAATAAAGGTGTTCTCAACTAGCCTACCTGGTTAAATAAAGGTGTTCTCAACTAGCCTACCTGGTTAAATAAAGGTGTTCTCAACTAGCCTACCTGGTTAAATAAAGGTGTTCTCAACTAGCCTACCTGGTTAAATAAAGGTGAAATAAATACAATAAAAAAATACCTAATATGGATGACGTATAGGGGGGGGGGGGTGGTGGTGGATCACCAGGAAAAACGTACTTCTGTTATTAACTGTTACCAAAAGGTGAACTGCGTTCCCAACATTGTGTTCTCTCTTTTATTACTTTCTTCCTCCCTCGCTCTTTCCTTCTTGTGGCGGCAGGTCTCTTTGAGCCAAAGGACATGCGGTTTGAGGTTTTCCGGAATGCCACACGTGACCCGTCCATCGTCGAGATGACAGAGAAAGCCATTCAGATCCTCAGCAAGAACCCCAAAGGCTACTTCCTATTTGTAGAAGATGAGTACCTTTATTTAGAACCCAAAGGCTACTTCCTCTTTGTAAAAGATTCTTTGTAGAAGATGAGTACCTTTATTTAGAACCCAAAGGCTACTTCCTCTTTGTAAAAGATTCTTTGTAGAAGATGAGTACCTTTATTTAAAACCCAACGGCTACTTCCTCTTTGTAAAATATTCTTTGTAGAAGATGAGTACCTTTATTTAAAACCCAAAGGCTACTTCCTCTTTGTAAAAGGACACACTCAGTCTTAAAGGTCCTCCCCTTCTTTAGTCGATCATCAACTCGGTCTGAGTTGTGTTGTGTTGTTCTTGTTTTACGAGGGAGAATTGACCATGGGCACCATGATGGCATTGCCAAGCTGGCGCTGACTGAGGCTGTGATGTTTGACCGGGCGGTGGAACGAGCCTCCCGGCTCACCAGAGAATCAGACACCCTCACTGTCGTAACCGCAGACCACTCCCACGTCTTCACCTTCGGAGGAAACACCCCCCGCGGAAACCCCATTTTTGGTACGACCCAAAACAGTCTTAGTCCCATGTGTGTTACAGATATACATGCTACTATTATAGGAGATCCTCAAGGATTGCAAGGATGTCCTACAATGTACACTGTCCTGTAAGGGTGCAATGTCATATATTTTTGTGTCCAGCACATAATGTAATGTTCACCGTCATGTTATGTCAACCATTTTGTGTCAGGTTTGGCACACAAGAAGGCAGATGATAGGATGCCATTCACTAGCATCCTGTATGCCAACGGTCCTGGTTATGTACATGTGAATGGAACGAGAGGAAACATCACATTGGTGGATTACTGTAAGTGTACTACAACTATTAAAGTAATACGCATGTGAAGTGTGTGTGTGTGTGTGTGTGTGTGTTTGTTTACATGCATGTACATATAGTTGAAGTCAGAAGTTTACATACACCTTAGCCAAATACATTTAAACTCAGTTTTTCACAATTCCTGACATTTAATCCAAGTAAACATTACCTGTTTTAGGTCAGTTAGGATCACCACTTTATTTTAAGAATGTGAAATGTCAGAATAATAGTAGAGATAATGATTTATTTCTGTTTTTATTTCTTTCATCACATTCCCAGTGGGTCAGACGTTTACATACACTCAATTAGTATTTGGTAGCATTGCCTTTAAATTGCTTAACTTGGGTCAAATGTTTCGGGTAGCCTTCCACAAGCTTCAATAAATTGGGTGAATTGTGGCCCATTCCTCCTGACAGCTGGTGTAACTGAGTCAGGTTTGTAGGCCTCCTTGCTCGCACACACTTCTTCAGTTCTGCCCACCAATTTTCTATAGGATTGAGGTCAGGGCTTTGTGATGGCCACTACAATACCTTGACTTTGTTGTCCTTAAGCCATGTTGCCACAACTTTGGAAGTATGCTTGGAGTCATTGTCCATTTGGAAGACCTATTTGCAACCAAGCTTTAACTTCCTGACTGATGTCTTGAGATTTTGCTTCAATATATCCACATAATTTTCCTGCCTCATGATGCCATTCATTTTGTGAAGTGCAACAGTCACTCCTACAGCAAAGCACCCACACAACATCATGCAGCCACCCCCAGTGCTTCACGGTTGGGATGGTGTTCTTCGGGTTCCAAACATAATGATGGTCATTGTGGCCAAACAGTTCTATTTTTGTTTCATCAGACCAGAGGACATTTCTCCAAAAAGTATGATCTTGTCCCCATGTGCAGTTGCAAACCGTAGTCTGGCTTTTTAATGGCGGTTTTGGAACAGTGGCTTCTTCCTTGCTGAGCGGCCTTTCAGGTGATGTCGATATAGGACTCGTTTTACTCTATACTTTTATATATACTTTTGTACCTGTTTCCTCCAGCATCTTCACAAGGTCCTTTGCCGTTGTTCTGGGATTGATTTGCACCAAAGTACGTTCATCTCTAGGAGACATCTTCTTCCTGAGCAGTATGACAGCTGCGTGGTCCCATGGTGTTTATACTATTTTTTACAGATGGAAATTGCTCCCAAGGATGAACCTGACGTGGGCTAACAGACAAACACACATGCAACCAACATTCTATCCCTGCCAGGGAACCAACATTCTATCCCTGCCAGGGGACCAACATTCTCTCCCTGCCAGGGGACCAACATTCTATCCCTGCCAGGGGACCAACATTCTATCCCTGTCAGGGGACCAACATTCTATCCCTGCCAGGGGACCAACATTCTATCCCTGCCAGGGGACCAACATTCTATCCCTGCAAGGGGACCAACATTCCCTCCCTGCCAGGGGACCAATATTCTATCCCTGCCAGGGGACCAACATTCTATCCCTGCCAGGGACCCAATATTCTATCCCTGCCAGGGGCCCAACATTCCATCCCTGCAAGGGGACCAACATTCCCTCCCTGCCAGGGGACCAACATTCCCTCCCTGCCAGGGGACCAATATTCTATCCCTGCCAGGGAACCAACATTCTATCCCTGCCAGGGGACCAATATTCTATCCCTGCCAGGGAACCAACATTCTATCCCTGCCAGGGGACCAACATTCTATCCCTGCCAGGGAACCAACATTATATCCCTGCCAGGGTACCAACATTCTATCCCTGCCAGGGGACCAACATTCTATCCCTGCCAGGGGACCAACATTCTATCCCTGCCACACGACCAACATTCTATCCCTGCCAGGGGACCAACATTCTATCCCTGCCACACGACCAACATTCTATCCCTGCCAGGGGACCAACATTCTATCCCTGCCAGGGGACCAACATTCTATCCCTGCCAGGGGACTAACATTCTATCCCTGCCAGGGGACCAACATTCTATCCCTGCCCGGGGACCAACATTCTATCCCTGCCAGGGGACCAACATTCTATCTCTGCCAGGGAACCAACATTCTATCTCTGCCACTCGACCAACATTCTATCCCTGCCAGGGAACCAACATTCTATCTCTGCCACTCGACCAACATTCTATCCCTGCCACTCGACCAACATTCTATCCCTGCCACTCGACCAACATTCTATCCCTGCCATGCGACCAACATTCCATCTCTGCCATGCAACCAACATTTTATCTATGCCACTCGACCAACATTCTATCCCTGCCATGTGACCAACATTCCATCTCTGCCAACACGACCAACATTCCATCTCTGCCATGCAACCAACATTCTATCCCTGCCACACGACCAACATTCTATCTCTGCCATGCGACCAACATTCCATCTCTGCCACTCGACCAACATTCTATCCCTGCCACACGACCAACATTCTATCTCTGCCATGCAACCAACATTCTATCCCTGCCACACGACCAACATTCTATCCCTGCCACACGACCAACATTCTATCCCTGCCACACGACCAACATTCCATCTCTGCCATGCAACCAACATTCCATCTCTGCCATGCAACCAACATTCCATCTCTGCCATGCGACCAACATTCCATCTCTGCCACTCGACCAACATTCTATCCCTGCCACACGACCAACATTCTATCTCTGCCATGCAACCAACATTCTATCCCTGCCACACGACCAACATTCTATCCCTGCCACACGACCAACATTCTATCCCTGCCAGGGGACCAACATTCCATCTCTGCCATGCAACCAACATTCTATCCCTGCCACACGACCAACATTCTATCTCTGCCATGCGACCAACATTCCATCTCTGCCACTCGACCAACATTCTATCCCTGCCAGGGGACCAACATTCTATCTCTGCCATGCGACCAACATTCCATCTCTGCCATGCAACCAACATTTTATCTATGCCAAATGACCAACATTAATTCTCTGCCATGAAATTCACAGAGAATGATGTGAAGGAACGAGACATCAACTTTTCTGATCCAGGCAAAATCATGCAACAATATTATTATCATGGATATATCCAATTAAATGTCAATAGAAAAGCTACGAAGAAAGAGGAAAATTGAGTGTTTTCTGCCCTTCCAGCTGTAGAGTGTGTAGCTTTATTTGGCTACACGAGAAGATGTTAGCCAGCCTGCATAGCAAACAATGATTTTGCATAGATGAAAGTATTTCGTTTTTTTGTCCTAGAAGAATGAAATAGTATGGACTTACTTATAAAAAATAAAATGCAGAACACATTACAGGCATCACCAGCATATGTAAATTAAGTGACAGTGCAGCTTTTGTGATTGGAGAGTCAGCAGTCTAGGCGTGGTTATTGTCCCCGTTTCACACAGGCTATTTTGGCACTGTGTTTCTGGGGCTAACTTCAAAAGGTTAGCCTCCTGGGCTAAGGTGCAGTGTGAACGCGCCTTGTATGTGTTTATAAACATGTAGACAAATTGGGCTTTAACCACTACCTCTCTGGTTCTCAGACGATGAAGAGTACATGCAGCAGGCTGCAGTCCCTCTGGACTCTGAGACCCACGGCGGGGAGGACGTGGCCATCTACGCCAAAGGCCCCATGGCCCACCTCTTTCACGGGGTCAAAGAGCAGAACTATATCGCCCACGTCATGGCCTACGCAGCCTGCATCCCACCCTACACGGACTGCCCACCACATACGCCCGCCTCAACCGGACACACACACACCCTCTCTGGGCTGCTTCTCTGTCTGGCTAGCCTCCTCTGGATCCTGTTCAGATGACGACACACAATCCGACCATCATGGGTACAGTGTCCATATTAGGACAGTTACTGGTCCATAAAAGTTGTGCCGGAGATGGTGGAAACGGGATAGTTCTAGGTTGTCTATTTTGGAGAAGTGTCTAGATTGCTGCGTCATATTGCACTGCAGCAATTTCTAACCATCCTCATAAGTTTCTAAATGGAACATGTAAGGTGCTATAAAGATCATTTTCTTCAGGTTCTATAAAGAACCGTTAAGAAAGATTCTACATAGCACCAAACAGGGTTCCGCTATGCTTATACAACCCTGTTTGGGACTATAAAGAACCCTTTTTTATGGTTCTTTATAGAACCTTTATGGAGAATGGTTCTATAACTAACCTTTCACAATCCGAAAGGTTCTTTGTAGATCCTTTTGAAGAAACATAAAAGGTATTTTAATCTGGTCAGCCATATTATATTGTTAAAATTCCATCTGTGTAATTTTTTGTGTTACTTGACAAGTAGAATCAAGTGAGCTACCTCTGGAACAACCGGGAGTAGTCAACCGTTCACAATTGACACAAGGTCATACGCGAGTCTTTCACAAGACACCGTCACCGGCCACAGTCATATATAATATGTAACGGAATAACACGACACATTAGATCAACTGGAATTACACTCTTACTCACAGTTGCACAAAAAGTGCTATGACTAAAACCATGGTCCAAAATATTCACCAGCCACTAAAAGAGCTATGACTAAAACCACGGTCCAAAATATTCACCAGCCACTAAAAGAGCTATGACTAAAACCACGGTCCAAAATATTCACCAGCCACTAAAAGAGCTATGACTAAAACCACGGTCCAAAATATTCACACAAGCCACTAAAAGAGCAAAGAATCCTGCAAAGAACAATTGAAGAGCTCAAAGGGTTATTGGAGTCATTACGGTTCCACTTATAACCATCACAAATCCCAAAGAACCCCTTGAGGAATCCTCATGTTTTAGTGTGTACACTATTAATGTGGTTTGTAGTGAAACTGGAAAACAGGAAACCTGGAATGTCACCAAGATCTATTTCCTAGTAGAAGTAGGCCTTACTATAAACTCCAAAGAGATGGGGTCTGTATATTTGATTTGCAATCACTATAGCTGGACTAAGACAATAAGATGACTGGTAACTAAAGAAGATGTAGTGGCTTAAATAGTATGGTCACGTATCTAAATTGTTACTATGGCAATTTAAAATGGAGCTGACCATAGCTCAAATAAACCTAAATACTAAATATAGAGATGTTTTTATGTTAAATGCACATGTTTAGTATTAGTGGATTAAATACATGTCTTTGCTTCGATGTATTTCCTAAAGTATTTCCATTCCCCTTTAAGCAGTATGGTCAGGTATCCCAGACACAGGTCAAGCCTGGGCGTCCTGCTAGAGGGACAACTTCCTGTGAAACTGGGCGTTCCGCTAGCGGGACAACTTCCTGTGAAACTGGGCGTCCCGCTAGAGGGACAACTTCCTGTGAAACTGAAGGGCGCGCATTTCAAATAAATAATCATACAAATGATGGATATTAAACATTTAGGTACATACAAGTGTCTTATATCAGTTGAAAGCTTAAATTCTTGTTAATGTAACTGCACTGTCTGATTTACAGTAGCTATTTAAGAGAAAGAATGCCATGCAATTGTTTGACCACCGGCACAAGTTTCATAAATTCACAAATGGAGATTAAATATTCACTTACTTTTTGAAAATCTTCCTCTGATTTGTCATCCAAAGGGTCCCAGCAGGGACGTCACTAGAGATTCATGGATAGGGGGGCTAAGCCTCTTTTAGGGGGGTCTGGGCATACTCCCCCAGGATTAGTTTTTAAGCCCCCAAAATCATAATGTATTTTTAGAGTAACAACGGGTGTAAAATCGATCAAAAAAATGTTATTTTTGGTTGGCTAAAAGTATACCTGTCTCATAGTTTGTGTTAGACACGGATCTAATATGACTTACTTAAATTCTAACCAAATAAAGAAATTAAAGTCCACTCTGTCCCCATCCATCCAACACCAACAAAAGGCACAAACATTGCTAGCCAGAATACTAGCCAAAATACTTTCTGGGTGTTATTTTGAGATAGAGAGAGAAATGTGAAGACTTGCAGGTCATATTATACCATTAGAAGAAAATCCAGGACTGCATTTATGGTCCTCGGCTGGCATGCCCAGCCAGTGTTTGAGAGCTGTACAAGTTCAGCTGATGCTATTCCAAGTTTGGACTGAGCTTCTTTGAACTTGTGGTGGTTAACTAGGGATGTACTGAAAAACGAATACACATTCTCCAAGAAACTGAAAAACTCAGCAGCCTCTGAAATAGCCGTGCAAGTATGACACAACACCAAATTAATCTCATGAGCATAGCAATGTACATGAATTGCCTCCGGATGCAGCACTCTGAAATGTGCTTGTACACCTCCTTTGGACCCACTCATGACAGCTGCACCATCATAGGTCTGTGCAATGTACTTTACGCCTGCTACCCCTCTCATTTGGAGTTGCTGTTGCAACTCATCTGCTATCGATTTGGCATCAAATGACTTGATTTCTGCTAGTGCTAGTAAATGCTCCTTAACTGTCCCCTCTGTCACATATCTGACACACAGAGCAAACTGTTCAGACTGCCTCTGGTCTCATCCGCCATAATGGTATACATTCCAGATTTTGACATCTCAGAGACCATGGTGTCCATAATCTCTTGAGCACAGCATTCGATCATGTCATTCTGAGATTCTGAAGAGACATACATCGCATTTGATGGAGTACCTTTACAGGAAAGGATCAAACTCCTTCAAAAGCTCCATACATCCAAGAAAGTTCCCTCTATTCGTGCTTTTCACTAGATTCATCATTGGCACAGAAAAAGAGTCCCGGTCTTCCTAACATTGAGGTGACCGCAACAATTCTCCTCAGATACTCCCTTCTCTCTGCAATATCACTAGCATGGGCACATGTTCAAATCTGAGCAATGTTCCCATGTGTGCTAGTTGCCTGGTAGCTTTGCCATGCCACAACACTGTCTCTGTGTGTTTGTGCCATTTCATGTTTACCGAAGATAAACATAAAGCTTTTTTTTCCAATTTTTGCAGCCATTACTGACAAAAGAATAAAATGGAATGTTTTTGCCAAAAAGCTCTAGATGGAAAGCAGAAAGCTGTGTTTTTGTGGACAGAGGACTCTACACAATTGTTTTTCTCAAACCCCTTTTCTGAGTACCAAAATGTTTGTGTTGGTAGCTATCCAGCTTCACTTGTCTGGGCCCAGTGTCTTTGTCAATTAAATCGCTCTCATTTCTGGAAGGAGTTGCTGCAGTGGCTTGACTACTTTCTTTCTCTGGATCGGTTTGTTCTCCCTCTCTCTCTGGATCTGTTTGTTCTCCCTCTCTCTCTCTGGATCGGTTTGTTCTCCCTCTCTCTCTGGATCGGTTTGTTCTCCCTCTCTCTCTCTCTGGATCTGATTGTTCTCCCTCTTTCTCTCTCTGGATCTGTTTGTTCTCCCTCTCTCTCTGGATCTGTTTGTTGTCTCTCTCTCTCTGGATCAGTTTGTTCTCCCTCTCTCTCTCTGGATCTGTTTGTTCTCCCTCTCTCTCTCTGGATCTGTTTGTTGTCCCTCTCTCTCTCTCTGGATCTGTTTGTTCTCCCTCTCTCTCTGGATCTGTTTGTTCTCCCTCTTTCTCTGGATCTGTTTGTTCTCCCTCTCTCTCTCTGCATCTGTTTGTTCTCCCTCTTTCTCTGGATCTGTTTGTTCTCCCTCTCTCTCTCTCTGGATCTGTTTGTTCTCCCTCTCTCTCTCTGGATCTGTTTGTTCTCCCTCTCTCTCTGGATCTGTTTGTTCTCCCTCTCTCTCTGGATCTGTTTGTTCTCCCTCTTTCTCTGGATCTGTTTGTTCTCCCTCTTTCTCTGGATCTGTTTGTTCTCCCTCTCCCTCTCTCTGGATCTGTTTGTTCTCCCTCTTTCTCTGGATCTGTTTGTTCTCCCTCTCTCTCTCTGGATCTGTTTGTTCTCCCTCTTTCTCTGGATCTGTTTGTTCTCCCTCTTTCTCTGGATCTGTTTGTTGTCTCTCTCTCTCTGGATCTGTTTGTTCTCCCTCTTTCTCTGGATCTGTTTGTTCTCCCTCTTTCTCTGGATCTGTTTGTTCTCCCTCTTTCTCTGGATCGGTTTGTTCTCCCTCTTTCTCTGGATCGGTTTGTTCTCCCTCTTTCTCTGGATCGGTTTGTTCTCCCTCTCTCTCTGGATCTGTTTGTTCTCCCTCTCTCTCTCTCTGGATCTGTTTGTTCTCCCTCTCTCTCTCTCTGGATCTGTTTGTTCTCCCTCTCTCTCTCTCTGGATCTGTTTGTTCTCCCTCTTTCTCTGGATCGGTTTGTTCTCCCTCTCTCTCTGGATCTGTTTGTTCTCCCTCTCTCTCTGGATCTGTTTGTTGTCTCTCTCTCTCTGGATCTGTTTGTTCTCCCTCTCTCTCTGGATCTGTTTGTTCTCCCTCTTTCTCTGGATCTGTTTGTTCTCCCTCTCTCTCTGGATCTGTTTGTTCTCCCTCTCTCTCTGGATCTGTTTGTTCTCCCTCTCTCTCTGGATCTGTTTGTTCTCCCTCTCTCTCTCTCTGGATCTGTTTGTTCTCCCTCTCTCTCTCTCTGGATCTGTTTGTTCTCCCTCTTTCTCTGGATCGGTTTGTTCTCCCTCTCTCTCTGGATCTGTTTGTTCTCCCTCTCTCTCTGGATCTGTTTGTTGTCTCTCTCTCTCTGGATCTGTTTGTTCTCCCTCTCTCTCTGGATCTGTTTGTTCTCCCTCTTTCTCTGGATCTGTTTGTTCTCCCTCTCTCTCTGGATCTGTTTGTTCTCCCTCTCTCTCTGGATCTGTTTGTTCTCCCTCTCTCTCTGGATCTGTTTGTTCTCCCTCTCTCTCTGGATCTGTTTGTTCTCCCTCTTTCTCTGGATCTGTTTGTTCTCCCTCTCTCTCTGGATCTGTTTGTTCTCCCTCTCTCTCTGGATCTGTTTCTTGTCCTTCTTTCTCTGGATCTGTTTGTTCTCCCTCTTTCTCTGGATCAGTTTGTTCTCCCTCTCTCTCTGGATCTGGATCTGTTTCTTGTCCTTCTTTCTCTGGGCATGCTTGTCCTCTTTCACTTACACAGCTCACATGTTGATCTCTGCCTTGCACAGAAACCTCTCTTTCTGCATGACCCTTTAAGATATCAAGAACATCATTTATTTATGCCTAACAAAGGTAAGACATGTGCTGTACAAATTTAACTGAATGCTTAAACATCTACTTGCTTTTTATCTAATCACTAACCATCAGACGTGCTCCCTCAGCCCTGACAGCCTCTAGCTTCTTCCCCTCGTTCTTGTCTGCTGTGTTTTTACATGTATTGTTATTAAACTCTATAGACAATAACTCAAGGCTTAATAGGCGATTAATCAGTTTAAGTTTTAATTTGTTTGTTTGAACTGGTAAAATCTTCATTTCTCTCAGCATTGGCCTTCGTCAGAGGCGCTGGCACTGCCTCTCTTGAAGAATGTCCGTATATCCATCAAACGTTAGTCAATAGCTAGCCTACAGTAGAAAAAAATGAGGATAATACAATGACATTGTGATCAACACTATGTCACCTTTTCTACACATGACCTTATCATTGTTTTACAATGGCCTACTGAATGAAAGCAATTGAGTATGAAAAGATGTGTGCATGATGTTACGTCATCTGTCTCATTTATAGCCTGGCACAGATTGCAAAACTACATGAAATACAATGTTAACTAGATATCATCGCCACATAACTTATGCCGCGTTTAAAAGACACTGTTACCGTTATCAAGCTCGTAACGTCTGTTACACTGTAACTTACAGGCAGCCTCACTTAAACACGTATTGGTTAACAAAAGCTTTGATTATGACCAAAGTCTATAATAGTGAATACTCTCTCTCTCTCTCTCTGTTCTAACTTACCACAAATTCACATCGTAGCCTATCTGCATGAATCCATCCTGTCAGAACCTTTTCCTCAGTTTCCTGTTAGCTAGCAGTCTCAAGCCACAGCAGTAACGTTAACCAAAATGTTAGATACAAGTAGACCTAACTGTCACCAACGTGTCCAGCAGCCTCCCCCGGGTCCTAGTGCCTGCCCGGTAAGCAGTTTAAGATGCGATGGAACGGTTGACAAAAAAAAAAGAAATCACAGAGAAAATATAGTGACTGATATATTTATTCATTTAGGGGGGGCTAACGACGTCCCTGGGTCCCAGAAATAACATGTAGTGTCGTTTTATTAGATAAAATCCTTCCTTTATATCCCAAAATGTCTGTTTGGTTGGCGCCATTGATTTTAGTAATCCACTTGTTCAACTTGCAAAGAAAGGAATCCGAAAAATCTACCCCTAAACTTTGTTTCAACAAGTCAAAATATGTTTCTATTTATTCCTCAGATACCCTTAAATGTAATCAAACTATAATATTTCTTACGGAAAGAAGTAATAGGAAAGGTACGTCTTGTCTTCTTGGTCGTGCGCAAACACGGATTTCCAAGACTGTGTCCCTGTACTAAAACTGTTATTTCTTACTCGTTTTTCAAGTTACAAGCCTGAACCCTTGAACATAGACTACTGACACCAAGTAGAAGCCGTAGGAATTGCATCCTGGGAGCTTGAATTGAGTATGCCCTTATACTGGCCATTGGAAGAGCATGGTCTCTCAAAAAAACTAAATTTCCGGGTGGTTTTTCATTGGATTTTCTCCTACCATATCTATTATGTTATACTTGCCTACATTATTGTAACATTTATACGAACTTCCAAGTGTTTTCTTTCCAATGGTACCAATTATATGCATATCCTGGCTTCAGGGCCTGAGTAACAGGCAGTTTACTTTGGGCACGTCATTCAGACAGGAAGTGGAGAACAAAGGAGCCTTTTGATGTTAAGCCTAGTCCAGACTAAAAAGCATGTTCAATATGCTTCTTAGACAAGTGCTAGGCTTAATACGTGTCTGGGGAACGGAAAATACAGCTCATTCTAATTTCATCAGTCTTTTTACCCTGTTATTGCTTAGATCCCTTGGCTTGGCCAATGGTCAAAGGAAGTCAAAGGTTGTTCTGTTGTTGTTCTGAGAACATTTAGGATGAAATGCTCCCACTGAACTGTATTATGGACACAGTTTAGAAGTAAACAGGAAGTTAACTGCCATTTAGCAAAGGTTTAAATGGTGTATTTTGACCTTTTTGTTACCAGATCAATTGTCTTCCTCAGATTGTACCTCATATTAGCATTATAATCTTGTTTTTGTTGTTGATTTTGAAAATTAATGTTTTTTTGTATGAAGACGTTGTATTTTTATACATTTGTAGAAATTTGTTTTGAATATCTCCAAAAATAAAAACTCAACTTGTTGATTTGCTCTCCTTCCTCCTTGAATCCAACTCACCATACAATGGAAAGGTCAGTTATACTACTGTACCAAGGTATGTATGATATATGAAACCTTCAAAAATACTGTCTGAAATTAACTTTAACTTTAACTTTGCAGCCATTTTGTTTCACTCAGTCATGGCTGATATATTTGGCCAATTTCCACAACTTTTTTCATTAACCACTTTTCCTTACGTTTTCATGTACCTGAGTGAGTTTAATGTGCTTCCGTTCCATTTTACACTCTACGAATAGTTTTGCCACACAAACTGTTGTGATATATGACAGACTTGCCCAATCTGGTTTTCACGGATGCGCTGTAGACAACAGTTTGCTGATGAAGTGGACACAGGACAGGATAGGTTATATGATCAGATGATTAACGTGAACTTTCGGGGCGGCAGGTAGCCTAGTGGTTAGAGCGTTGGACCAGTAACTGAAAGGTTGCTGGTTTGAGTTGACAAGGTAACAATCTGTTGTTCTGCTACTGAACAAGGTAGTTGTTCAGGGTAAGAACTGTTCCCGGGCTATTATTGTAAATAAGAATTTGTTCTTAACTGACTTGCCTAGTTAAATTTTTTAAATTAAGAGTAAGATCATTTTTATTTGTAAATTGGCAGCTAAGCACATTGGTGTAGCACACTCCTCTGGATATAGATAGGATTACGTAGTGGATCTATAGAGGGTTACGTAGTGGATATATATAGGGTGGTGTAGAGAATATATAGAGGGTTATGTAGTATATATATATATATATATATACTACATATATATATATATATGGTTATGTAGTGGATATTTATTGGTTTATGTAGTGGATATATATATATACAGTGGGGCAAAAAAGTATTTAGTCAGCCACCAATTGTGCAAGTTCTCCCACTTAAAAAGATGAGAGAGGCCTGTAATTTTCATCATAGGTACACTTCAACTATGACAGACAAAATTAGCAAATTATGGTGGAAAATAAGTATTTGGTCACCTACAAACAAGCAAGATTTCTTGCTCTCACAGACCTGTAACTTCTTTTTTAAGAGGCTCCTCTGTCCTCCACTTGTTACCTGTATTAATGGCACCTGTTAGAACTTGTTATAAGTATAAAAGACACCTGTCCACAACCTCAAACAGTCACACTCCAAACTCCACTATGGCCAAGACCAAAGTGCTGTCAAAGGACACCAGAAACAAAATTGTAGACCTGCACCAGGCTGGGAAGACTGAATCTGCAATAGGTAAGCAGCTTGGTTTGAAGAAATCAACTGTGGGAGCAATTATTAGGAAATCGAAGACATACAAGACCACTGATAATCTCCCTCGATCTGGGGCTCCACGCAAGATCTCACCCCGTGGGGTCAAAATGATCACAAGAACAGTGAGCAGCAAAAATCCCAGAACCACACAGGGGGGACCTAGTGGATGACCTGCAGCTGGGACACAAGTAACAAAGCCTACCATCAGTAACACACTACGCCGCCAGTTGGTGACTGACTAAATACTTTTTTCCCCCACTAACTGGAAACGGCAGATTTTTTATGGAATGTCTACAAAGGCGTACAGAGGCCCATTATCAGCAACCATCACTCCTGTGTTCTAATGGCGCGTTGTGTTAGCTAATCCAAGTGTATCATTTTAAAAGGCAAATTGATCATTAGAAAACCTGTTTGCAATTATGTTAGCACAGCTGAAAACTGTTGTTTAAAGAAACAATAAAACTGGCCTTCTTTAGACTAGTTGAGTATCTGGAGCATCAGCATTGGTGGGTTCGATTACAGGCTCAAAATGGACAGAAACAAATTAATTTCTTCTCAAACTCATCAGTCTATTCTTGTTCTGAGAAATGAAGGCTATTTCTTGCGAATAATTGCCAAGAAACTGAAGATCTCGTACAACGCTGTGTGCTACTCCCTTCACAGAACAGCACAAACTGGCACTAACCAGAATAGAAAGAGGAGTGGGAGGCCCCAGGGCATAACTGAGCAAGAGGACAAGTACATTAGAGTGTCTAGTTTGAGAAACAGATGCCTCACAAGTCCTCAACTGGCAGCTTCATTAAATTGTACCCTCAAAACACCAGTCTCAACGTCAACAGTGAAAAGGCGACTCCGGGATGCTGGCCTTCTAGGCAGAGTTCCTCTGTCCAATGTCTGTGTTCTTTCGCCCATCTTAATCTTTTATTTTTATTGGCCAGTCTGATATATGGCTTTTTCTTTGCAACTCTGCATGTGTGTGTGTGTGTGTGTGTGTGTGTCAGTGTGAGTGTGAGTGTATGTGTGTGTGTGTGTGTGTGTGTGTGTGTGTGTGTGTGTGTGTGTGTGTGTGTGTCCTCTCACATGTCGAGGATTACACATTTGCCCTTTGAACCCACCACATTCAGGTCATAAATGGGACCACTAACTGTGCTTCAACCTTCCTAACTTTGTTCAGATGTCCTAATGTCATTACTAAGCACATAGCACACAACATGGCTAGTCAACATACCCTCATTGGATTAATCCTATTTCTATCGGTGGATTGGACTTCATCTGTCATTCCAGGTAAACAACTGTTTTATTTGCTTGGTATATGTTTACCAATTAAGCAATTCATTTATGGTATTCTTACGTTATCTGCAATTAATTCGTTATCAACGACTATTCATACATGTTGAACAATGAATTAAAAATATTTTTAACAAGAGAAACAACAAAGATCTACTCATCAGGATGATGGACTTTTATTTTATTTTATTTTAGGAGTAACAACTGTCATGTGTGACACAAAGTATGACAAAATATGATAGGGACTTAACGTACATAAATGTAATGCAATATGACATGTATCACACATCACATGTGCAGTTGAAGTCGGAAAGTTTACATACACCTTACGCCAAATACATTTAAACTCAGTTTTTCACAATCCTTGACATTTAATCCTAGTAAAAGTTACCTGTTTTAGGTCAGTTAGGATTACCACTTTATTTTTAGGAGGTGAAATGTCAGAATAATAGTAGAGAGAATTATTTATTTCTGTTTTAATTTCTTTCATCACATTCCCAGTGGGTCAGAAGTTTACATACACTCAATTAGTATTTGGTAGCATTGCCTTTCAATTGTTTAACTTGGGTCAAACGTTTTGTGTAGCCTTCCACAAGTTCCCCACACTAAGTTGGGTGAATTTTGGCCCATTCCTCCTGACAGAGATGGCGTAACTGAGTCAGGTTTGTAGGCCTCCTTGCTCACACATGCTTCTTCAGTTCTATCCACACATTTGCTATAGGATTGAGGTCAGGGTTTTGTAATGGCCACTCCAATACCTTGACTTTCTTGTCCTTAAGCCATTTTGCCACAACTTTGGAAGTATGCTTGGGGTCATTGTCCATTTGGAAGACCGATTTTCTACCAAGCTTTAACTTCCTGACCGATGCCATGAGATGTTGCTTCAATATACCCACATAATTTTCCTGCCTCACGATGCCATCTATTTTGTGAAGTGCACCAGACCCTCCTGCAGCAAAGCACCCCCACAACATGATGCTACCACCTCTGTGCTTCACGGTTTAGATGGTGTTCTTTGACTTGCAAGCCGAATGTCCTCCAAACATAACGATGGTCATCATGGCCAAACAGTTCTATTTTTGTTTCATCAGACCAGAGGACATTTCTCCAAAAAGTACGATCTTTGTCCCAATGTGCAGTTGTAAACCGTAGTCTGGCTTTTATATGGCGGTTTTGGAGCAGTGGCTTCTTCCTTGCTGAGTGGCCTTTCAGGTTATGTCCATATAGGACTCATTTTACTGTGGATATAGATACTTTTGTACCTGTTTCCCCCAGCATTTTCACAAGGTCCTTTGCTGTTGTCCTGGGTTGATTTGCACTTTTCGCACCAAAGTATGTTAATCTCTAGGAGACAGAACGAGTCTCCTTCCTGAGCGATTTGACGGCTACGTGGTCCCATGGTGTTAATACTTGCGTACTATTGTTTGTACAGATGAATGGGGTACCTTCAGGCGTTTGGAAATTGCTCCCAAGGATGAACCAGACTTGTGGAGGTCTACAATTTTTTTTCTGAGGACTTGGTGGATTTCTTTTGATTTTCCCATGATGCAAAGAGGCACTGAGTTTGAAGATAGGCCTTGAAATACATCCACAGGTACACCTCCAATTGACTCAAATGATGTCAATTTGCCTGTCAGAAGCTTCTAAAGCCATGACATCATTTTCTGGAATTTTCCAAGCTGTTGAAAGGCACAGTCAACTTAGTGCATGTAAACTTCTGACCCACTGGAATTGAGATACAGTGAATTATAAGTGAAATAATCTGTCTGTAAACAATTGTTGGAAAAATGACTTGTGTCATGCACAAAGTAGATGTCCTAACTGACTTGCCGAAATTAAAGTTTGTAAACAAGAAATTTGTGGAGTGGTTGAAAAACGAGTTTTACTGACTCCAACCTCAGTTTATGTAAACTTCCGACTTCAACTGTAACTGTTTAAGAGAGATATGGCATCTCGCAGTTTTGCTGAAGTACAGTGCATATAGTATGACTCTTTGAAGAGAGCAAAACATTTCTACTCTTTCTGTATTAGCTGTATGTTAAAGTTGTGTCTGAATTAGCAATTATATGGAGAGATGCTTTAATGCAAAGCAGCATAAAGGCTAGTGAGAGGTAGCCTACCAGTAAGGGAGGCGAGCCGGAAACCGGTGGGTTGCTGGTTTCAAATCCTAGATGCCATTGCCTTCTGTTGTGACCTTGAGCAAGGCACTTAACCCCCCACAACAATAGCCTGCCGCACCTCTCCAAAAACCTGTTTATCTATGTACAGTACCTGTCAAACGTTTGGACATACCCACTCACCCACTCAGGGTTTTTCTTTATTTTTACTATTTTCTACATTGTAGAATAATAGTGAAGACTTCAATACTATGAAATAACACATATGGAATCATGTAGTAACCAAAAAGGTGTTAAATAAATACAAATATATTTTATATTTGAGATGCTTCAAATAGCCACCCTTTGTCTTGATGACAGCTTTGCACACTCTTGGCATTCTCTCAACCATCTTCACCTGCAATGCTTTTCAAACAGTCTTGAAGGACTTCCCACATATGCTGAGCACTTGTTGGCTGCTTTTCCTTCACTCTGCGGTCTGACTCATCCCAAACCATCTCAATTGGGTTGAAGTCGGGTGATTGTGGAGGCCAGATCATCTGATGCAGCACTTCATCACTCTCCTTCTTGATCGAATAGCCCTTATACAGCTGGGAGTTGGGTCATTGTCCTGTTGAAAAACAAATGATATTCCCACTAAGCGCAAAGCAGATGGGATGGTATATCACTGTAGAATGCTGTGGTAGCCATACTGGTTAAGTGTTCCTTGAATTCTAAATAAATTGCTGACAAATGTCAGCACCAAAGCACGCCCACACCATCACACCTCCTCCACCATGCTTCACGGTGGGAACCACACATGCGGAGATCTACTCTGCCTCTCACAAAGACACGGCAGTTGGAATCAAAAATCTAAAAATTGGATTCATCACACAAAAATGACAGATTTCCACCTGTCTAATGTCCATTGCTCGTGTTTCTTGGCCCAAGCAAGTCTCTTCTTCTTATTGGTGTCCTTTAGTAGTGGTTTCTTTGCAGCAATTTGACCATGAAAGCCTGATTCACGCAGTCCCTCTGAACAGTTAATGTTGAGATGTGTCTGTTACTTAAACTCTGTAAAGCATTTATTTGGGCTACAATTTCTGAGGCTGGTAACTCTAATGAACTTATCCTCTGCAGCAGAGGTAACTCTGGGTCTTCCTTTCCTGTGGTGGTCCTCATGAGAGCTAGTTTCATCATAGCACTTGATGGTTTTTGCTACTGCACTTGAAATTGACTGACCTTCATGTCTTAATGTAATTATGGACTGTCGTTTCTCTTTTCTTATTTGAGCTGTCATTGCCATAGTATGGACTTGGTCATTTAACAAATAGGGCTATCTTCTGTATACCACCCCCACCTTGTCACAACACAACTGATTGGCTCAAACGCATTAAACTAAGAGATTCCACAAATTAACATTTACGAAGACACACCTGTTAATTGAAATGCATCCTTGTGAAGCTGGTTGAGAGAATGCCAAGAATGTGCAAAGCTGTCATCAAAGCAAACGTTGGTAATTCTTTCAAATGTTAAATATATTTAGATTTTTATTTTTGGTTACTACATGATTCCAGATTTGCTATTTCATAGTTTTGATGTCTTCACTATTATTCTACAATGTAGAAAATAGAAAAAAAATGTAAAAACCCTGGAATGATTCGGTGTGTCCAAACTTTTGACTGGTACTGTAGGTGTCTTTTGGAGGGGTTGGGTTAAAGTAAACATTTTGGTTGGACCTTGAAGGCCAATAAAGTGATCTTAAACACCAATTGATTTCTGACCTAAGCAGGAATCACAACCATTGTAAAACTCCAACCCTGATATTACCAGAACCAAAGGCTCTGAGCTATTGGAACTAAGTGGACAATGTCATGAATAAAAAACAAACGTAACAAAATGTTGATGCTCTTCCTTAGAGAATGAGAAGCATCCCAGCTACTGGAACAACAAGGGGAAGCAGGCCCTCCACAAAGCTCTGGATATGAAGCCAAACGTCCGTCGGGCTAAGAACACTATTCTGTTCCTGGGAGATGGTGAGTGAGATGGGGCTAAGTGTTGGCATGATTTCCACTATGGACAGGACGAAGGGGGGGGGGGGGCACATAAATGTGTCTATTTATGTGATTTAAAGGGTAACATTTGAATTCATGGAAGCTAAGAGCCTAGAAAAAAAATAGCTTTGAATGGCAAAACATTTTCATACGGAGCCGTTCTGTTGTCCCACCCCCATATGCAATCAAAGTGACCCTTGAGGTCAGGGATAGTGACCCTTGAGGTCAGGGATAGTGACCCTTGAGGTCAGGGATAGTGACCCTTGAGGTCAGGGATAGTGACCCTTGAGGTCAGGGATAGTGACCCTTGAGGTCAGGGATAGTGACCCTTGAGGTCAGGGATAGTGACCCTTGAGGTCAGGGATAGTGACCCTTGAGGTCAGGGATAGTGACCCTTGAGGTCAGGGATAGGTTATTGAATGGGCAAAATGCTTGGAGGGGAATACGCGTCGCTGAATGATGTGTGCTGTATGCATGTGTCAAAACACAGGTTCTACCAATACCAGGCCACCACAGACAGTTTTAAAAGGCAATTTGCTTGTAAGCCTTGGGAAGGTTACAAACATTCAAAAACACAAGACAACTCAGTCCCAAGATGAAGTTCTAGCTGCTGGTGAGGTGAACAGTATAGCCGCCACTACCAGTAGGTTGTCCATCCAGCAAGGGTCAGGGGGGGAGAACAGAGCAGGGGTCAGGGGGGGAGAACAGCAGGGGTCGGGGGGGAGAACAGCAGGGGTCGGGGGGAAGAACAGCAGGGGTCGGGGGGAAGAACAGCAGGGGTCGGGGGGAAGAACAGCAGGGGTCGGGGGGGGGGGAGAACAGAGCAGGGGTCTGGGGGGGAGAACAGAGCAGGGGTCAGGGGGGGAGAACAGAGCAGGGGTCGGTGGAAGAACAGCAGGGGTCGGGGGGAAGAACAGCAGGGGTCGGGGGGAAAGAACAGAGTAGGGGTCAGAGGGGAAGAACAGAGCAAGGGGTCAGGGGGAAAGAACAGAGTAAGGGGTCAGAGGAGAAGAACAGAGCAGGGGTCAGGTGGAAAGAACAGAGTAGGGGTCAGGGGGGAAGAATAGAGCAAGGGGTCAGAGAGGAAGAACAGAGTAGGGGTCGGGGGGAAAGAACAGAGTAAGGGTCGGGGGGGAGAACAGAGCAAGGGGTCTGGCTGGAGAAACACGGAGTCAGTCCATAGACTTAAACGATTCAAGTGTAAAACATAGTCAGAGTTAATAATGACCCTTTATTATAAATAAATTATAAATAAATCATAAATAAACAATTTAGCTAAATATATCAGCTTTCATCTCGTTAAAAACTGACTAACGCAGTTGGTTGGATTGAGAGTTCAGCTATTTCATGATGATGATCTTATCAGTAATATTGTTGGATAACTTTACATCACCTGCTCATGAATGGCATGTTCATGACATATAGGGCAGATGAGCAACAGGTATGATCAAGAAGGCCAGCGGCCTTATATTTATTTTCTATTTCACCTTTATTTAACCAGGTAGAACAAGTTCTCAACTATTCATTCTAGTCAGTCTAGCATATCAAATCAAATCAAATCAAATGTATTTATATAGCCCTTCGTACATCAGCTGATATCTCAAAGTGCTGTACAGAAACCCAGCCTAAAACCCCAAACAGCAAGCAATGCAGGTGTAGAAGCACGGTGGCTAGGAAAAACTCCCTAGAAAGGCCAAAACCTAGGAAGAAACCTAGAGAGGAACCAGGCTATGTGGGGTGGCCAGTCCTCTTCTGGCTGTCCCGGGTAGAGATTATAACAGAACATGGCCAAGATGTTCAAATGTTCATAAGTGACCAGCATGGTCGAATAATAATAAGGCAGAACAGTTGAAACTGGAGCAGCAGCACGGCCAGGTGGACTGGAGACAGCAAGGAGTCATCATGTCAGGTGGTCCTGAGGCATGGTCCTAGGGCTCAGGTCCTCCGAGAGAGAGAAAGAAAGAGAGAATTAGAGAGAGCACACTTAAATTCACACAGGACACCGAATAGGACAGGATAAGTACTCCAGATATAACAAACTGACCCTAGCCCCCCGACACATAAACTACTGCAGCATAAATACTGTAGGCTGAGACAGGAGGGGTCAGGAGACACTGTGGCCCCATCCGATGACACCCCCGGACAGGGCCAAACAGGAAGTATGTAACCCCACCCACTTTGCCAAAGCACAGCCCCCACACCACTAGAGGGATATCTTCAACCACCAACTTACCATCCTGAGACAAGGCCGAGTATAGCCCACAAAGATCTCCGCCACGGCACAACCCAAGGGGGGGGGCGCCAACCCAGACAGGAAGATCACATCAGTAACTCAACCCACTCAAGTGACGCACCCCTCCTAGGGACGGTATGAAAGAGCCCCAGTAAGCCAGTGACTCAGCCCCTGTAATAGGGTTAGAGGCAGAGAATCCCAGTGGAAAGAGGGGAACCGGCCAGGCAGAGACAGCAAGGGCGGTTCGTTGCTCCAGAGCCTTTCCGTTCACCCTCCCACTCCCGGGCCAGACTACACTTAATCATATGACCCACTGAAGAGATGAGTCTTCAGTAAAGACTTAAAGGTTGAGACCGAGTTTGCGTCTCTTACATGGGTAGGCAGACCATTCCATAAAAATGGAGATCTATAGGAGAAAGCCCTATCAAGTCTATCATTTTTAAAAATGGTTTTATGATATCCAATTTGATATCCTGTCTTTCATTTGATAAATCTAAGGAGTAGCTGTCTGGCACACATGAATAATTTAGCAGACAATCTACAGAGTAGGGATTAGAGCAATTTAGAGAAGCGAGTGTATACTGTACTGGTCGCCCGGTGGGATTCAAACCCACGACCCAGGCGATGAAAGCGCAATGCTCTACCAAGTGAGCCACACACGACCTCGCATTTGGCCTCACTTGTACAGTGTACACTTTAAGGTGATGGAGATATCCAATAGCAGCATAGCATCCCATTGCACCAGGCGTGCTCAATCAAGTGCCGGTAAAGTATTTGATAGAAAACTAACCCAGATCTGAAAACCAATAGATTCCCATTTGGTATCCATGTAGTTTCAATCAAAATAATGAAAAAACCCATAGCTCTCTCTCTCAAATCACAAGGTTGACATTTTATCAAGTTAAACTCATTGTAAAGATAATTAATTTAGGGTTGGGACAGGCTTCCCAGCATGCTAGCTGTTCCTGGAATCCATGACTTCATTTGACTCTGAATAAGTAGAATAAGGGCTTAGTTACCAACATTTCACACTATCCCTTTAATAGATAACAAGTAGCGTGCAACCACAATATACTGTAAATGTTCATTGAGCTGGATACAGCACCCACATCACCCACATTCAATGTTAGATCTGATCATCTGTAGTCACCCATCAATGTTAGAGCTGATATTCTGTAGTCACCCGTCAATGTTAGAGCTGATAATCTGTAATCACCCATCAATGTTAGATCTGATATTCTGTAGTCACCCATCAATATTAGATCTGATAATCTGTAGTCACCCATCAATGTTAGATCTGATATTCTGTAGTCACCCATCAATGTTAGAGCTGATAATCTGTAGTCACCCATCAATGTTAGATCTGATATTCTGTAGTCACCCATCAATGTTAGATCTGATAATCTGTAGCTCATTGAACCATGCAATCATTATCAGGTCTTGCGGCAAGGCAGTGGTAAGTGGACTGAAAGTTGTAAATTGTATTAGTCATACACGACCAGTCTAAAGTTTTAGAACACCTACTCATTCCAGGGTTTTTCTTTATTTTTACCTTTTTCTACATTGTAGAAAAATAGTGCAGACATCAATACTATGAAATAACACATATGGAATCATATAGTAACCAAAAAGGTGTTAAACAAATAAAAATATATTTTATATTTGAGATGCTTCAAATAGCCACCCTTTGTCTTGATGACAGCTCTGCACACTCTTGGCATTCTCTCAACTAGCTTCACCTGCAATGCTTTTCAAACAGTCTTGAAGGAGTTCCCACATATGCTGAGCACTTGTTGGCTGCTTTTCCTTCACTCTGCGGTCTGACTCATCCCAAACCATTTCAATGTAGTTGAAGTCGGGTGATTGTGGAGGCCAGGTCTTCTGTGACAGCCTGGGCAGCACCATTGAGGTGCTGATTTCTCCATTCTAAAATGATACATTTCTTCTTCTACTTCTTTAAGTGTATTGGCAGTTCATAAATAATATGATAAGATGCGTAGTAGGTATAAAGCCAATGTTGGTGATTTACTGTCACCTGGAGTTATGGAATGTTTGCTCAGGAGTATAATTAATTCATTGGCTGACCTGTTGACTAAGTACCAGTACCACTTGTTTCTAGCCTTGTCATTGTTATTTTATAGTGTTACTTTTTATTTAAAACATTTACATTGTAAGTATTTTCTTAACTCTATTTCTTGAACTGCATTGTTGGTTAAGGGCTTGTAAGTAAACATTTCACGGTAAGGTCTACCTACACCTGTTGTATTCAGCATTTCACAGCATTTCACAGTAAGGTATTCAGTACATTTGATTTATCTTCCACCCAGCACAAGGCATTTTTTATTGAACCTTTATTTAAAAAGTGAAGTCAGTTAAGAACAAATTATTATTTACAATGACGGCCTACCGGGGAACAGTGCCTTGTTCAGGGGCAGAACTACAGATTTTTTTGTCAGCTCAGGGGAATCAATTAGCAACCTTTTGGTTACTGGCCAAAAGCTCTAACCACTAGACTACCTGCCGCCCCAGGAAAAGCTCTAACCACTAGACTACCTGCCGCCCCAGGAAAAGCTCTAACCACTAGACTACCTGCCGCCCCAGGAGAAGCTGTAAAAACATTATCTGTCAATTCAGGAGAAGTTGTCAAAAAGTTGTGTGTCTTTCAGGAGAAGCTGTAAAAAAAATGTTATCTGTCAATTCAGGTGAAGTTGTCAAAAGGTTGTGTGACTTTCAGGAGAAGCTGTAAAAACATTATCTGTCCATTCAGGAGAAGTTGTCAAAAGGTTGTGTGTCTTTCAGGAGAAGCTGTAAAAAAAATGTTATCTGTCAATTCAGGTGAAGTTGTCAAAAGGTTGTGTGTCTTTCAGGAGAAGCTGTAAAAAAAATGTTATCTGTCAATTCAGGTGAAGTTGTCAAAAGGTTGTGTGTCTTTCAGGAGAAGCTGTAAAAACATTATCTGTCAATTCAGGTGAAGTTGTCAAACGGTTGTGTGCTCCGCCAATGTCCATGCAGGTATGGGCATCCCCACAGTGACTGCAGCGAGGATCCTCAAAGGGCAGATGAATGGAGGGAACGGAGAGGAGTTTAGTCTGGCAATGGACACCTTCCCACACTTAGCCCTGTCTAAGGTCTGTCCAATCTCCTCTCATGAAGACAATATCAATTGAACCTCATCCTTTTTTTTCATTTTGATGTCAGATATTTCGAATATGTATTACGCTCACTACTTTGAACAGGCCTACTGCTGTAAAGATATGAAGTTAACCCACCTGATGGCCTTTATGACTTCAGGATACTAGTAATATCATTATACTACCATTATACTGATAGTGTTTATACCAGGGGAAGGTACCATTCCACTGTAAAATAATCCATTCAGGGAAATAAATATATATATATTTTTTTAAATAGTTATATATTTATCCAATTAATTTAATGGAGAACTGAACTCAACCCTGGTATAACGTAGACATGTAAATTAAGATGTTTCACTGGTTTACAACAAATCTGTGTGTGTGTGTGTGTGTGTGTGTGTGTGTGTGTGTGTGTGTGTGTGTGTGTGTGTGTGTGTGTGTGTGAGGTGTGTGTGTGTGTGTGTGTGTGTGTGTGTGTGTGTGTGTGTGTGTGTGTGTGTGTGTGTGTGTGTGTGTGTGTGTATTTGACCCTTCAGACGTACAACGTGGACCAGCAGATGCCTGACAGTGCCGGCACAGCCACTGCCTACCTGTGTGGTGTGAAGGCCAACTATGGAACCCTGGGTCTCAGTGCCTCAGCTCTGCGCTACAACTGCAACAGCACCTTCGGAAATGAGGTGGAATCTGTCCTTCACCGCGCCAAGATGGCAGGTAGGGGGTTTAAATAGGGTCCTTGTCTGAAGGGTCTACAGCACGCTTTTCCTAACTCAGTCCTGAGGCCCCCCCTGGGTGCACATTTTGGTTTTTGCCCTAGCACTACACACAGGGTTGGGTAGATAACTTTCTAAATGCAATCCATTACAGTTACTAGTTACATGTCCACAATTGCAATCAGTAACATACTTTTTGGATTACCCCAAACGCGTAATAACGTAATCTGATTACGTTCAGTTACTTTTTGTTACAGGAATTACATTTCTCTATGTTTTAATACCCAATTAAAATTAAACACTTTGTCAATTCATAAGGATTTGTAAGACCCTTATTTTATAGAAATGGACAGAGCCCAGTCTTAAAGTCAAACAGCAGCCTTTATTCACGAGAGTACTGAACACGATACAGTTTACCACAGGTTAGAAACTGAAAATGGCGTCATTAGTTCCAGTACCAACCCGTCTCTTCTCCCACCCTGGTACAAAGGCAGTATCTCAAGCCTTCCCACATCGTCTCCCTACCAATTTAATTTAATTTATGGTCGAGCCAAGGTCTTCTTGTGTAGATAAGTATTCTAGCCAGTCTGAAGATATAGTTCATTCATTTCTACCAAGGAACAGACAGTCATTGTTCTAATTCTTGATTATATTTACACACATTATATTCAGTACTAGGATTAAGAAAGAAAATTCATACATATACAGTAACATAATAGTATTCTGATTAGTACATATACAGTAACATAATAGTATTCTGATTAGTCAGTCCTGATTGAAATGTATACATAATTAGTCATCATTAAATTCCCTTAACACTTTTACATTACTTTCACCTTAAGAGGCATTAGAAGAAGACAAAAAATGTATGTTACCAATTGAATGACATCTATTGCAGGTCAATGTTAAAGTTTACTCAAATTTTACTTAATGGGTTGATTATGTAGGCTTCTTCTAACCCATCACTTTCTACTACATATAATAATATGATTACATTTTTTAAAAAAAATGGATTTAGCAACTACAGATTGCCCCTTTAAGTCTATCAAAAGTGTGTGAGTTTGATCACGTGTCCATTAGGCCTTTGGATATTTATTTTTTATCATCATGAATTAGATTGAGCGATAAAAGCCCCACTTTTATTCCATAGGCTGGGATCTGCACTATGCCGCTGTTATTCCATAGGCTGGGATCTGCACTATGCAGCTGTTATTCCATAGGCTGGGATCTACACTATGCAGCTGTTATTCCATAGGCTGGGATCTGCACTATGCAGCTGTTATTCCATAGGCTGGGATCTGCACTATGCAGCTGTTATTCCATAGGCTGGGATCTACACTATGCAGCTGTTATTCCATAGGCTGGGATCTACACTATGCAGCTGTTATTCCATAGGCTGGGATCTGCACTATGCAGCTGTTATTCCATAGGCTGGGATCTACACTATGCAGCTGTTATTCCATAGGCTGGGATCTACACTATGCAGCTGTTATTCCATAGGCTGGGATCTGCACTATGCCGCTGTTGCAAAAGCGCATTTTTCACTGACTGTCCACTGGTTTCAAAAACAATGATTGATAGGCATCTTTAAACTTCTTGAATTCAACCATTATTGGGTTCAAATACACATTTAGATGTGTGAACAGCCATCCACACCAACCACAATCCGTAAGGTGCAAATTCCTAAATGAGAGTGCAAAAGTGTGATTCACATCAATGCGCTATGTCGATATTTTTTATTTATTTTACCTTTATTTAACTAGACAAGTCAGTTAAGAACAAATTTTTATTTTCAGTGACGGCCTAGGAGCAGTGCGTTAACTACCTGTTCAGGGGCAGAACGACAGATGTGTACCTTGTCAGCTCGGGGGTTTGAACTTAAACTTCCAACGCTCTAACCACTAGGTTACCCTGCCGCCCCAATAGTATCAATAGTAAGTGATATCCGTGTCACCGTAGACTACACCACTACTATCATCCTTACCTCCAAGCATTTATTCAAATGGTATAATCCTTGGATGCCGACAGCAGTCGCACCATTGGAAGACATAACTTGGACTGTAGCCTACAAAAGCCTATTCCTGCTCTTTCTCCCCGATCCATCACACATTTGTTGTGTCATCACAGTGGTCTCTGACATCATAGTGGTCTCTGACATCACAGTGGTCTCTGACATCACAGTGGTCTCTGACTTGTTGGTCAGACTCACTCAGGTGGAACAAACTTAAACTTGCGCCTTTTTTCAATGCTGATTTGAACGTGTCAACAACAACAAAAAAATCCGCAAACATCCTTTCTGATTTTAAAAGTCATCCTCAAAGTAATCATCTAGTTTTTCAAAAATATCTGATATCTGAGTACAATATTTTTGCCGGTAACGTAAACGGATTACAGTTACCAGTTTTTTTGTAATCCCTTACATGTAATCCGTTACAACCCTGACTACCCAGCAGATTCAAATAATCTAAACATGACAATGAGTTGGTTATTTGAATCAGCTGTGTACAGTAGTGCTAAGTCAAGAACCAAAACGTGCACCCAGGGGGTGGGGCCCAGGACCTAGTTTGGGAAACCCTGATCTAGTGGAATAGATTCCTCCTTTCGCCTCCTTTTTTTTTCAGATCTAAAAGGGATTGTACTGGAGATGGACCTTTGGTGGAAATCCATCCAGAGCTTTCATTAAATTAGGGGTCATCCGGGGTCATCAGTGGGAAAAAAAAGGAAAGGAGACTATTTTTAAGTGTATTGACACACTACCTGGGACTATTTTTAACCTCTACTGTCACGTTCTGACCTTAGTTCTGTTATTATATCTTTGTTTTAGTATGGTCAGGGCGTGAGTTGAGTGGGTTGTCTATGTTCGTTTTTCTATAGTTTGGGATTTCTGTGTTCGGCCTCGTATGGTTCTCAATCAGAGCCAGCTGTCAATCGTTGTCCCTGATGGAGAACCATACTTAGGTAGCCTGGTTTCACTTTTGAGTTGTGGGTGTTTATTTTCTGTCTTTGTGTATGTCACCAGACAGGACTGTTTCGGTTGTCGTTCGTTCACTTTATTGTTTTGTATTTCAGTGTTCATTTTGATTAAACATTATGGACACTTACCATGCTGCGCATTGGTCCTCCGATCCTTCTCGCTACTCCTCCTCAGAAGAGGAGTACGAGAATCCTTGCAGAAACACCCACCACCAAAGGACCAGGCAGCGCTTTGGTCCGATCCTTGCGACTCCTCGTCAGAAGAGGACGAGCGTTACATCTACGGGATCGGTCTCCCCCTACGGGAGCTAACGTGTGCGAATGTGATTAGCATGCATACACGTGTCTTATATGGGCAGAAAACTTAAATTATTGTTTATCTAACTGCACTGTCCAATTTACAGTAGCAGTGAAATAATACCATGCTATTGTTTGAGGAGAGTGCACAGTTATGAACTTGAAAATGTATCAATAAACCAGTTAGGCACATTTGTGCAGACTTGATAAAACATTTTGAACAGAAATGCAATGGTTCATTGGATCAGTCTAAAACTTTGCACATACACTGCTGCCATCTAGTGGCCAAAATCTAAATTGTGCCTAAACTGCAATATTACATTATGGGCTTTCTCTTGCATTTCAATGATGATATAAAAAACTAAAAACGTTTATCTTTTACCAGATCTAATGTGTTATATGACATTAATTTCCAATTTCCACAAACTTCAAAGTGTTTCCTTTCAAATGGTATCAAGAATATGCATATCCTTGCTTCAGGTCCTGAGCTACAGGCAGTTAGATTTGGATGTGTCATTTTAGGTGAAAATTGAAAAAAAAGGGTCTGATAGTTAGCTAGATATTGAGATGGTTTAGAGACCATAGAAAAACATCAGGAGGTTAGAAAATATAAATGAATGTTTCTTATTGAACAAGTTGTACTTTCCCTCAGTTTCACTCAGTTTCTCTCCCGTTGGTGCCTTATGAACATGAGCCTGTGGTTTTGCGTTTCAGGGAAGTCGGTGGGCATCGTCTCCACCGCCCGTGTGCAGCATGCCTCTCCTGGAGCCGCCTACTCCCACACAGCCAACCGAGGCTGGTACGCCGACTCTGACATGAACACCGCAGACATCACAGCAGGATGCCGTGACATCGCCTACCAGCTGGTCCACAACACTGACATCAATGTAAGACTCCAGAGGTGGTCATCTTAGATAATAGACAAGATGGCTGACTTTCAAGGATATTGAGCACCATAATGGGTATTATCTTATGTGAATGAAACATTTTGAATGTGTATTGTTTACATTGCAAGACATATCAGTTGATTCAGTTAACTCATCCAGCAAGATAATTCAAAATAGCATACAACATTACATTTAAAAAAGTAATTCCACACTTTCCAAGCTTTTTTGGAATGTAGCATTTTGAAACATTAAGTTAGCCTGCTCCCAAAACGTTTTCCTCGTGGAACCAGACTGATTGCTGCATCCCCCATTCTGTTATGGTGGAACCAGCCCAGTCGCTGCATCCCCCATTCTATTTCACTTTACTTATCAGTCTGGGCTTATGCCGCATTCACGTGCTAGTCGGAACTATGAAACTAAAATTGATTATAAACACTGAGGGGATTGAATAATTGTCATGGGGTGCCCGGTGGGAAGAGATTTGTGTTTCTTCGGTGGGAGGAGTTTGGGGTTACCCCGGTAGGAGGATTCTGCAGTGCCCCGGTGGGAGGATTCTGGTGTTTCCCCGGTGGGAGGAGTTTGTGGTTACCCAGGTGGGAGGATTCTGCAATGCCACGGTGAGAGTAGTTTGGTGTTTCCCTGGTAGGAGCCGTTTGGAATTGCCCTGGTGGGAGGAGTTTGGGGTTGCCCTGGTGGAAGGAGTTTGGTGTTGCCCTGATGGAAGGAGTTTGGGGTTTCCCTGATAGAAGGAGTTTGGGGTTGCCCTGATGGAAGGAGTTTGGTGTTGCCCTGGTGGAAGGAGTTTGGTGTTGCCCTGATGGAAGGAGTTTGGGGTTGCCCTGATAGAAGGAGTTTGGGGATGCCCTGATGGAAGAAGTTTGGTGTTGCCCTGATGGAAGGAGTTTGGTGTTGCCCTGATGGGAGGAGTTTGGTGTTGCCCTGATGGGAGGAGTTTGGTGTTGCCCTGATGGAAGGAGTTTGGTGTTGCCCTGATGGAAGGAGTTTGGGGTTGCCCTGATGGGAGGAGTTTGGTGTTGCCCTGATGGAAGGAGTTTGGTGTTGCCCTGATGGAAGGAGTTTGGTGTTGCCCTGATGGAAGGAGTTTGGGGTTGCCCTGATGGAAGGAGTTTGGTGTTGCCCTGATGGAAGGAGTTTGGGGTTGCCCTGATGGGAGGAGTTTGGGGTTGCCCTGATGGGAGGAGTTTGGTGTTGCCCTGATGGAAGGAGTTTGGTGTTGCCCTGATGGGAGGAGTTTGGTGTTGCCCTGATGGGAGGAGTTTGGTGTTGCCCTGATGGGAGGAGTTTGCACCGGAATACATTTTGGAACTAGGCTGCCTCCCGGGCGTGAGCCAGCTGCCCTACTCTGGCCGTAATGAGTAGGATTCTGTGTTCACAGGCTAAAGAGATGGCTTTGGATAAACACATGGAGTAATGAGTAGGATTCTGTGTTCACATGCTAAAGAGATGGCTTTGGATAAACACATGGAGTAATGAGTAGGATTCTGTGTTCACATGCTACAGAGATGGCTTTGGATAAACACATGGAGTAATGAGTAGGATTCTGTGTTCACATGCTACAGAGATGGCTTTGGATAAACACATGGGGTAATGAGTAGGATTCTGTGTTCACATGCTACAGAGATGGCTTTGGATAAACACATGGAGTAATGAGTAGGATTCTGTGTTCACATGCTACAGAGATGGCTTTGGATAAACACATGGAGTAATGAGTAGGATTCTGTGGTCACATGCTATAGAGATGGCTTTGGATAAACACATGGAGTAATGAGTAGGATTCTGTGTTCACATGCTACAGAGATGGCTTTGGATAAACACATGGAGTAATGAGTAGGATTCTGTGGTCACATGCTATAGAGATGGCTTTGGATAAACACATGGAGTAATGAGTAGGATTCTGTGTTCACATGCTACAGAGATGGCTTTGGATAAACACATGGAGTAATGAGTAAGATTCTGTGTTCACATGCTACAGAGATGGCTTTGGATAAACACATGGAGTAATGAGTAGGATTCTGTGTTCACATGCTACAGAGATGGCTTTGGATAAACACATGGAGTAATGAGTAGGATTCTGTGTTCACATGCTACAGAGATGGCTTTGGATAAACACATGGAGTAATGAGTAGGATTCTGTGTTCACATGCTACAGAGATGGCTTTGGATAAACACATGGAGTAATGAGTAGGATTCTGTGTTCACATGCTACAGAGATGGCTTTGGATAAACACATGGAGTAATGAGTAGGATTCTGTGTTCACATGCTACAGAGATGGCTTTGGATAAACACGCTTTTAACTGCCTTCGTTTGACTTCCCAGTAACAACTAGTTTGAAAATTCAAACGTTTGTTTTATGGAAAAGACATTTCTGAATGATGCATCATGCTGCCTTGTTGACAACATGACCAAGCGGCGTGGTTTTACTGGTCCATTTGAACAGGGTGCTCCTCCCTCACCACTTTGGTCTGTTCACGTCACGGGCCATAGACCGGTGCACCACATTTCATCTTTATCAAACTCCCTCACTGTGTGTTGAATTAAGCCTTCCTCTGATTGGTTGAAAGTAACCCAATTGCTGACATGTTGATTGTCAGTGAAGTTAAATAGAATGGTTAGCGATCAAACTGCTTCCACCAGGCTACCAAAATGTATCCCACAGTATGAACATTGATCCATACATGGAAACCAACCAGCATCTACTGTCCATTAACCTCCATGTGTCCTGTGACAGGTCATTCTTGGTGGAGGACGAAAATATATGTTTTCCAAGGAAACACCGGACCCAGAGTATCCATCATACAAAGGAGTCCGTAACGACAAGATTGACCTCACAGCAGTGTGGCTCAATAACAAACAGGTTAAACATGGCTGCAGACACTAAACCTTCACTACAATTGTATCAATGACTCATTCACAGCAATGTGGTAATGCTGGACTGAAGGTGTTATACCAGCTTAGACAACCTTGGCAATTGGTGACCCTTGTGTTATTGGTATCTGTAGGCTGAACAAAAAAAGGTCTGAATCTGGACAATAAGTCACAATGAGATCAGACAACATCCATTTTCCTGCTTCTTCACCATTTCTCAACCCTTTTCAATAAACCCTTACCCGTACCTCTGCTTTATAGAATGCAAAGTATGTGTGGAACAAAGATGAATTTGATCAAGTGAATCCGGAAAAAACGGACTACCTGATGGGTAAGAATACACGTACATCTTGCTCTGCTAGAAAGGAACACTTGAGCTTTTAGAAGTCAATAATTATTATTTGAATTGTATATTTTTTTAAATTTAGGTGGTAGATCAGCTTATGTTAGATTGTAGCTTCCATCAATGTCTGTATCACTTTGCAAAAATATACATTTGAAGCCGGAAGTTTACATACACCTTAGCCAAATACATTGATTCTCAGTTTTTCACAATTCCTGACATTTAATCCAAGTAAAAATTCCCTTTGTTAGGTCAGTTAGGATCACCACTTTATTTTAAGAATGTGAAATGTCCGAATAATAGTAGAGAGAATGATTTATTTCAGCTTTAATATCTTTCATCATATTCCCCGTGGGTCAGAAGTTTACATACACTAGTATTTGGTAGCATTGCATTTCAATTGTTTAACATGGATCAAATCTTTCAGGTAGCCTTCCACAAGCTTCCCACAAAAGGTTGGGTGAATTGGCCCATTCAAATCAATCCCAGAACAACAGCAAAGGACCTTGTGAAGATGTCGGAGGAAACAGGTACAAAAGTATCTATTTCCAGAGTAAAATGAGTCCTATATCGACATAACCTCAAAGGCCGCTCAGCAAGGAAGAAGCCACTGCTCCAAAACCACCATAAAAAGCCAGACTACGGTTTGCAACGGCACATGGAGATAAAGGACGTACTTCTTGGAGAAATGTCCTCTCGTCTGATGAAACAGAAATAGAACTGTTTGGCATTAATGACCATTGTTGTGTTTGGAGGATAAAGGGGGATGCTTGCAAGCCGAAGACCACCATCCCAATCGTGAAGCATGGAGGTGGCAGCATCATGTTGTGGGGATGGTTTGCTGCAGGAAAGACTGGTGCACTTCACAAAATAGATGGCATCATGTGGAAAGAAAATTATGTGGATATATTGAAGCAACATCGCAAGACATCAGTCAGGAAGTTAAAGATTGGTCGCAAATAGGTCTTCCAAATGGACAATGACCTCAAGCATACTTCCAAAGTTGTGGCAAAATGGCTTAAGCACAACAAAATCAAGGTATTGGAATGGCCATCAAAAAGCCTCAATCCCATAGAAAATTTCCGGGAAGAACTGAAAAAGCATGTGCGAGCAAGGAGGCCTACAAACCTGACTCAGTTACACCAGCTCTGTCAGGAGGAATGGGCCAAAATTCACCCCACTTATTGTGGGAAGCTTGTGGAAAGCTACCCAAAATGTTTGACCCAAGTTAAACTATTGAAAGGCAATGCTACCAAATACTAATTGAGTGTATGTAAACTTCTGACCCACTGGGAATGTGATGAAAGAAATTAAAGCTGAAATAAATAATTCTCTACTATTATTCTGACATTTCACATTCTTAAAATAAATTGTTGATCCAACTTATTGTGGGACCTTAGACAGGGACTTTTTACTGGGATTAAATGTGAAAAAATTAGTTTAAATGTAGTTGGCTAAGGTGTATGTAAACTTCTGACTTCAACTGTTAAAACGTTTTATAGTCAATATTACTGAATGCTTCTTTTCTGCATTCTATTCACCCACATCTTGTAACAGTGGATTGGCCATTTTACCTGGGGATTTCTCTCTATTTTTTCTAATCCAGGCCTGTTTGAGCCAAGTGACTGCCGCTATGAGCTAGAGCGTGACCATACCTTGGACCCTTCCCTCACTGAGATGGTGGATAAAGCCATCAAGATCCTCCGCAGGAACCCCAAAGGATACTACCTCTTTGTGGAAGATGAGTATTGATACTTCCCTGGATGACCTTGGGTAACAGCATCCCCAAATGATGTCCTGTGTAAGAGAACCTAGGCCAGGATAATCAAATCAGGAGGATGAGAGCTTTTCAGTGTAAACTAATGCAGTTGACAGTAGTTGGGGAGTGTATTGTACAGGAGTAATTGTGGACGAAATCATGCCTATATAGGGTACTTAACTCAAGCCCTATGAATCAATGACTGTCAAGTATGTCATTCCATTTTAGTTCTTACATTTTGTTGACAATTGGTACATGGTGTTCCTTCTTACAGTGACATCATCTCTCCAATATGGAGTACAGTTTTGATAGTGACATCATCTCTCCAATATGGAGTACAGTTTTGATAGTGACATCATCTCTCCAATATGGAGTACAGTTTTGACAGTGACATCATCTCTCCAAAATGGAGTACAGTTTTGACAGTGACATCATCTCTCCAATATGGAGTACAGTTTTGACAGTGACATCATCTCTCCAATATGGAGTACAGTTTTGACAGTGACATCATCTCTCCAAAATGGAGTACAGGTTAGACAGTGACATCATCTCTCCAAAATGGAGTACAGTTTTGACAGTGACATCATCTCTCCAAAATGGAGTACAGGTTAGACAGTGACATCATCTCTCCAAGATGGAGTACAGGTTAGACAGTGACATCATCTCTCCAAGATGGAGTACAGTTTTGACAGTGACATCATCTCTCCAAGATGGAGTACAGGTTAGACAGTGACATCATCTCTCCAAAATGGAGTACAGGTTAGACAGTGACATCATCTCTCCAAGATGGAGTACAGTTTTGACAGTGACATCATCTCTCCAAAATGGAGTACAGTTTTGACAGTGACATCATCTCTCCAAAATGGAGTACAGGTTAGACAGTGACATCATCTCTCCAAGATGGAGTACATTTTTGACAGTGACATCATCTCTCCAAGATGGAGTACAGTTTTGACAGTGACATCATCTCTCCAAAATGGAGTACAGGTTAGACAGTGACATCATCTCTCCAAGATGGAGTACAGTTTTGACAGTGACATCATCTCTCCAAAATGGAGTACAGTTTTGACAGTGACATCATCTCTCCTAGATGGAGTACAGGTTAACAGCCTATTACATCTATTTAAAGCTTCTGCGAGTGAAAAGACTAATAAAGATAATTCATAAAGATCATATTGTATTGACAATTGCTGGGGGGGGGGGGGGTTTCACTTCAAGGGGGAGAATTGATCACGGTCACCATGGCAGCGGGGCCAAATTTGCCCTGACAGAGGCGGTGGAGTTTGACAATGCCATCGAGCGGGCGGCAGAACTGACCAGTGAGCTGGACACTCTGTCTGTGGTCACTGCTGACCACTCCCATGTCTTCTCCTTTGGAGGGCACTCCAACAGAGGGAACCCCGTCTTAGGTAGGCTACATCATGAAGTCCATAGTTAGGCCTGGTGTTACAAAGCTACCGGTAATTTGCCAAAGAAAACATATTACACACAAATGGTATTCACTATGTTGATGGTTTATATTTAGGATATTGTTTTACAGCTTTGTCAGAATTTATTTTATTTAAAAAAAATGTCTAATTTGATTATTTGCCATTGGAAAGTATTCAAACCCCTTGACTTTTTTCCACATTTTGTGACATGCGACATATTTTTTTATTGATTAATTTAAAAAAATGTCCTCAGAAATCTACACACTATACCCTATAATGACAAAAAGAAACCAAGTTTTAAAGAAATGTTTGCAAATGTATTAAAAAATGTAAAAAATTAACTTTATTGACATAAGTATTCAGACCCTATGAGACTCGAAATTGAGCTCAGCTGCATCCTGTTTCCATTGATCATCCTTGAGATGTTTCTACAACTTGATTGGAGTCCACCTGTGGTAAATTAAATTGATTAGACATGATTTGGAAAGGCACACACATGTCTATATAAAGTCCCACAGTTGACAGTGCATGTCAGAGCAAAAACCAAGCCTTGAGGTCGACGGAATTGTCCGTAGAGCTCAGAGACAGGATTGTGTCGAGTTACAGATCTGGGGAAGGGTACCACAAAATGTCTGCAGCCTTGAAGGTCTCTAAGAACACAGTGGCCTCCATCATTCTTAAATGGAAGAAGTTTGGAACCACTAAGGCCCTTCCTAGAGCTGGCCGCCAGGCCAAACTGAGCAATCGGGGGAGAAGGGCTTTGGTCAGAGAGGTGACCAAGAACCCGATGGTCACTGACAGAGCTCAAAAGTTCCTCTGTGGAGATGGGAGAACCTTACAGATGGACACCAATTTCTGCAGCACTCCACCAATCAGGCCTTTATGGTAGAGTGGCCAGATGGAAACCTTCAGTAAGAGGCACATGACATCCCACTTGGAGTTTACCAAAGGCACCTACAGACTCTCAGACCATGAGAAACAAGACTCTTTGGTCTGATGAAACCAAGATTGAACTCTCTGGCCTGAATGCCAAGCGTCACGTCTGAATGAAACCTGGCACCATGCCTACAGTGAAGCATGGTGGTGGCAGCATCATGCTGTGCCTAGAGTGTGCAAAGCTTTCATCAAGGCAAAGGGTGGCTACTTTGAAGAATTTCAAATATAAAAAATATGTTGATTTGTTTAACACTTTTTTTTGGTTATTACATGATTCCATATGTGTAATTTCATAGTTTTGATGTCTTCACTATTATTCTAGAATGTAGAACATTGTCCAAATAAATAAAAACCCTGGAATTAGAAGGTGTGTCCAAAATTTTGACTGGCACTGTATGTAAATGTGATGTTATTATTATTATTATAATTTGTTTTTTTTTACATTTGCCAAAATTTCTAAACTTATTTTTGCTTTGTCATCATGGGGTTTTGTGTGTAGATTGACGAGGGAGAAAAAATGATTTAATACATTTTCAAATAATTCTGTAACGTAACAAAAATGTGGAAAAAAGTCAAAGGGTCTGAATACACTGTACATTACATGTGATGAGGCCACGCGGGGGGGCTCCCGAGTGGCACAGCGGTCAAAGGCACTGCATCTCAGTGCCAGGGGCGCCACTACTACAGACACATTTGGATCATCTGAATAAAGGTTCATCTAAAATAAAGTTGAAATTAACTTGAAAACGGGGTGGAACTTAAATTATTTTCCAATCGTTCCGGTCTGAACAGAGCCCCCCCCCCCTTCATACTGCAAAATAAAGTTCTGAACCGGTTCGAATCCCCCCCCCCAAAACTACTGGCTCATACAGTCTACAAAACATTAGGAACACCTGCTCTTTACATGACATAGACTGATCATTAATGAATTAGAAAGAGTGCGAATTTGGTTTTGTCTACAAAACATACAGGAATTTAAAATTCCACTAACATTTGCATAGGCGCTTTGTTGCGTTTTTTTGTGGGGCTGGAAAAAATGCCTAGAAAGTCAAATAAATGTATCAACCGGTTCCCATTACCTTTGAAAATAACGGTTATTTTCTGGAACAGTAGAGATCACTTTCGTTCCAGGTTTCTTATTTCGCCCTTTTACTGTTTTCGGTTTTGTTCCCTGAACCGATTCAAAACCCCTGCTTGAAAGTTACTAAGATGTTGGTAGTTTACAGGAAAACTTAGAAAGTTTCCAGTAATATACACACTCTTTGCATCCCTAGGTAGATCACATCATACATGGTCCATCAAATATGTCCATAAAATGCAGTGTATAGATCAGGCCCCCTATTCCATTTTGCTTTAATGCTATTTTTTGGGGGGGGGCTAAACATAGGGGTTTGTATAATTATGTGGTCAAGGGGGCTGTTATGTGTATTTGAGCAAGCTTAGCGTTAGACTGACAAAATCTAATGGCATGCTGGTATGCATTGTGTCTTGAAGGTCTGTCCCGTAACCTGGCTGAAGATAAAAAGAGCTTTACCACCACACTCTATGGAAACGGACCAGGATACAAGTTAGTCAATGGATCTCGTGCAGATGTCAACACAACGGAAGCAGGTATGTTTGGCTTTAAAGCGATGCATCATATTAAGGAACTCTAAATTTGACAGAATGTGTAGAGGAAAATGACAGCAAAATAAGATAATATTGTCTAATCAAATAGAAAAATGGTGTTGGTAAAATAATTAGGGGCGGGGCTGTACATTTAGGAAGTAATTTACTTTTTTTTTTTTTTTTTTTTTAAATCAACTTTTGAAAAAAAATATCTTATACTTCCAGTTTATTGAGAAGTTATTTGAAATATAATTAAAATGTTAGTTTATTTCCTGATTTGACAGTCTTTAGTTCAAATTGACCCCAACCCTGATATCAGTTATTGAAGATTAAAATAGTTTCAATGTGTTTATCATGCAGATAATACTAGGAAATGAACATCAACATGAAAGCCAATGATTGTATATGTTTATTAATTATCCTCCCCTCTTTTCAAAACTCCTTAAAAGACCTACAGTTTCCAAATTGCATGTATATTTTCTCTCTCCTAACTTCGGCTCTCCTTCTCACCTTCCCTTCAGATCACAAAGATTACAAGCAGCAGTCAGCCGTACCTCTGGACTCTGAGACCCACGGCTCAGAGGACGTGGCCATCTTTGCCAAGGGCCCCATGGCCCACCTCTTTCACGGGGTCCAGGAACAGAGCTACATCGCCCACGTCATGGCCTACGCAGCATGCATTGAGCCCTACACAGACTGCTTCATCCCAGACCTAGAGCCAGAGCCTGACCACACAGGAGCCACCAACCCCAGCCTCATAGTGCTGCTGATGGGCCTCATACCTGCCCTCCTCTCCATTATATCTGTCTGATGGGCCTCATACCTGCCCTCCTCTCCATTATATCTGTCTGATGGGCCTCATACCTGCCCTCCTCTCCCTCTTCGCTGTCTGATGGGCCTCATACCTGCACTCTTCTCCCTCTGATGGGCCTCATACCTGCCCTCCTCTCCCTCTTCACTGTCTGATGGGCCTCATACCTGCCCTCCTCAACCTCTGATGGGCCTCATACCTGCCCTCCTCTCCATTATATCTGTCAGATTTTTCCACCACACAGACATGTTACATTTCTTACAGGAGTGACTACATCCATCTTTGTACTGGAAATCGAACCCACAACCCTGGCGCTGCAAAGCATCACACTCTACCAACTGACCTACACGGGACCAATAGCAACACTCGGATAGCTCTTCTGTCCTGCAATATTGATCTACCTTATTTGTTGGCATTGCTAATGTTCAATCAAGATACGGGTAATCATGTTCAACCCATGTTTGTTTGTTATTAAGGTATGGATAGTAATGTTTGCGATTGAGTTAGGGGTAGTTATGTTTGCTATTGAGTTAGGGGTAGTTATGTTTGCTATTGAGTTAGGGGTAGTTATGTTTGCTATTGAGTTAGGGGTAGTTATGTTTGCTATTGAGTTAGGGGTAGTTATGTTTGCTATTGAGTTAGGGGTAGTTATGTTTGCTATTGAGTTAGGGGTAGTTATGTTTGCTATTGAGTTAGGGGTAGTTATGTTTGCTATTGAGTTAGGGGTAGTTATGTTTGCTTATTGAGTTAGGGGTAGTTATGTTTGCTATTGAGTTAGGGGTAGTTATGTTTGCTATTGAGTTAGGGGTAGTTATGTTTGCTATTGAGTTAGGGGTAGTTATGTTTGCTATTGAGTTAGGGGTAGTTATGTTTGCTATTGAGTTAGGGGTAGTTATGTTTGCTATTGAGTTAGGGGTAGTTATGTTTGCTATTGAGTTAGGGGTAGTTATGTTTGCTATTGAGTTAGGGGTAGTTATGTTTGCTATTGAGTTAGGGGTAGTTATGTTTGCTATTGAGTTAGGGGTAGTTATGTTTGCTATTGAGTTAGGGGTAGTTATGTTTGCTATTGAGTTAGGGGTAGTTATGTTTGCTATTGAGTTAGGGGTAGTTATGTTTGCTATTGAGTTAGGGGTAGTTATGTTTGCTATTGAGTTAGGGGTAGTTATGTTTGCTATTGAGTTAGGGGTAGTTATGTTTGCTATTGAGTTAGGGGTAGTTATGTTTGCTATTGAGTTAGGGGTAGTTATGTTTGCTATTGAGTTAGGGGTAGTTATGTTTGCTATTGAGTTAGGGGTAGTTATGTTTGCTATTGAGTTAGGGGTAGTTATGTTTGCTATTGAGTTAGGGGTAGTTATGTTTGCTATTGAGTTAGGGGTAGTTATGTTTGTTATTGAGTTAGGGGTAGTTATGTTTGCTATTGAGTTAGGGGTAGTTATGTTTGCTATTGAGTTAGGGGTAGTTATGTTTGCTATTGAGTTAGGGGTAGTTATGTTTGCTATTGAGTTAGGGGTAGTTATGTTTGCTATTGAGTTAGGGGTAGTTATGTTTGCTATTGAGTTAGGGGTAGTTATGTTTGCTATTGAGTTAGGGGTAGTTATGTTTGCTATTGAGTTAGGGGTAGTTATGTTTGCTATTGAGTTAGGGGTAGTTATGTTTGCTATTGAGTTAGGGGTAGTTATGTTTGTTATTGAGTTAGGGGTAGTTATGTTTGTTATTGAGTTAGGGGTAGTTATGTTTGCTATTGAGTTAGGGGTAGTTATGTTTGCTATTGAGTTAGGGGGTAGTTATGTTTGTGATTGAGTTAGGGGTAGTTATGTTTGCTATTGAGTTAGGGGTAGTTATGTTTGCTATTGAGTTAGGGGTAGTTATGTTTGCTATTGAGTTAGGGGTAGTTATGTTTGCTATTGAGTTAGGGGTAGTTATGTTTGCTATTGAGTTAGGGGTAGTTATGTTTGCTATTGAGTTAGGGGTAGTTATGTTTGCTATTGAGTTAGGGGTAGTTATGTTTGCTATTGAGTTAGGGGTAGTTATGTTTGTTATTGAGTTAGGGGTAGTTATGTTGCTATTGAGTTAGGGGTAGTTATAAGTTTGCTATTGAGTTAGGGGTAGTTATGTTTGCTATTGAGTTAGGGGTAGTTATGTTTGCTATTGAGTTAGGGGTAGTTATGTTTGCTATTGAGTTAGGGGTAGTTATGTTTGCTATTGAGTTAGGGGTAGTTATGTTTGCTATTGAGTTAGGGGTAGTTATGTTTGCTATTGAGTTAGGGGTAGTTATGTTTGCTATTGAGTTAGGGGTAGTTATGTTTGCTATTGAGTTAGGGGTAGTTATGTTTGCTATTGAGTTAGGGGTAGTTATGTTTGCTATTGAGTTAGGGGTAGTTATGTTTGCTATTGAGTTAGGGTAGTTATGTTTGCTATTGAGTTAGGGGTAGTTATGTTTGCTATTGAGTTAGGGGTAGTTATGTTTGCTATTGAGTTAGGGGTAGTTATGTTTGCTATTGAGTTAGGGGTAGTTATGTTTGCTATTGAGTTAGGGGTAGTTATGTTTGCTATTGAGTTAGGGGTAGTTATGTTTGCTATTGAGTTAGGGGTAGTTATGTTTGTTATTGAGTTAGGGGTAGTTATGTTTGCTATTGAGTTAGGGGTAGTTATGTTTGCTATTGAGTTAGGGGTAGTTATGTTTGCTATTGAGTTAGGGGTAGTTATGTTTGCTATTGAGTTAGGGGTAGTTATGTTTGCTATTGAGTTAGGGGTAGTTATGTTTGCTATTGAGTTAGGGGTAGTTATGTTTGCTATTGAGTTAGGGGTAGTTATGTTTGCTATTGAGTTAGGGGTAGTTATGTTTGCTATTGAGTTAGGGGTAGTTATGTTTGCTATTGAGTTAGGGGTTATGTTGCTATTGAGTTAGGGGTAGTTATGTTTGTTATTGAGTTAGGGGTAGTTATGTTTGTTATTGAGTTAGGGGTAGTTATGTTTGCTATTGAGTTAGGGGTAGTTATGTTTGCTATTGAGTTAGGGGTAGTTATGTTTGTGATTGAGTTAGGGGTAGTTATGTTTGCTATTGAGTTAGGGGTAGTTATGTTTGCTATTGAGTTAGGGGTAGTTATGTTTGCTATTGAGTTAGGGGTAGTTATGTTTGCTATTGAGTTAGGGGTAGTTATGTTTGCTATTGAGTTAGGGGTAGTTATGTTTGTTATTTAGGAACGGGGTATGGATAGTAATGTTTGTTATTTAGGAAAGGGGTATGGATAGTAATATTTGTTATTTAGGAAAGGGGTATGGATAGTAATGTTTGTTACTTAGGAAAGGGGTATGGATAGTAATGTTTGTTATTTAGGAAAGGGTATGGATAGTAATGTTTGTTATTTAGGAAAGGGAAAGGGGTATGGATAGTAATGTTTGTTATTTAGGAAAGGGAAAGTGGTATGGATAGTAATGTTTGTTATTTAGGAAAGGGAAAGGGGTATGGATAGTAAAATTTGTTATTTAGGAAAGGGAAAGGGGTATGGATAGTAATATTTGTTATTTAGGAAAGGGGTATGGATAGTAATGGTGTTGTGTAAACTGAGCTGATCTACAGTATAATCTCCATTGACACTCCATAAAAACTTATCCAAATGTACTTGCGATTAGTCTAATTCATTTAAAATAAAATGACATTTTTTGGTAGGAAACAATAATTCTTGAAGAAGTTAATGCTTGTTAACCATTTTATTGTCATAGTTAGTAACATGACTATTGTAAGGAAAAGATAGACGGCTATGGCTTCAGTTAGTAAATCTACTATGAAACGCAATACTGTGGACAACAAATGAGGTCCTGTTTTTAAATTAATATATTTTGGAATATAGAATGACATTTTTTTAAATACATGTAGCTGGGTATTTCTTTAGAGTAAATTATGTGCTGATTGATTATTCAAAAGGTACGGGATGAAACAATCTTTCCCAAACTCAGTCCTAGGGAACCCAAGTAAAAAAAAATGCCCTAGCGCTACAAAGCTGATTCAAATAATCAACTAATCATCAAGCTTTGATAATTTGAAGCATCTGTGTAGTGTAAGGGGTCCCGGGGATCGAGTTTGGGAAACGCTGTGATAAAGGAAAGGAACTGTAAAAACAAAACTATTGAAATGTAGCCATAGATTTCAGAATTTATTACATAAAGTGGCCTGTACCCTGATCGATAGCTAGCTAAATAAATATTGAATGATCTATAGCTAGTTTAAAAAAAAATTGGCTGATCTATAGCTAGCTAAATAAATATTGACTGATCTATAGCTAAGCTAAATAAATATTGAATGATCTATAGCTAGTTAAAAAAATATTGACTGATCTATAGCTAAGCTAAATAAATATTGAATGATCTATAGCTAGTTTAAAAAAAATATTGACTGATCTATAGCTAGCTACATAAATATTGAATGATCTATAGCTAGTTAAAAAAAATATTGACTGATCTATAGCTAAGCTAAATAAATATTGAATGATCTATAGCTAGTTAAATAAATATTGAATGATCTATAGCTAGTTAAAAAAATATTGACTGATCTATAGCTAGTTAAAAAAATATTGACTGATCTATAGCTAGCTAAATAAATATTGAATGATCTATAGCTAGTTAAAAAAAATATTGACTGATCTATAGCTAGCTAAATAAATATTGAATGATCTATAGCTAGTTTAAAAAATATTGACTGATCTATAGCTAGCTAAATAAATATTGAATGATCTATAGCTAGTTAAAAAAATATTGACTGATCTATAGATAGCTAAATAAATATTGAATGATCTATAGCTAGTTAAAAAAAATATTGACTCATCTATAGCTAGCTAAATAAATATTGAATGATCTATAGCTAGTTTAAAAAAATATTGACTGATCTATAGCTAAGCTAAATAAATATTGAATGATCTATAGCTAGTTAAAAAAATATTGACTGATCTATAGCTAGTTAAAAAAATATTGACTGACCTATATCTAGTTAACTAAATACATGGTGAAAGAATATTTAAGAATAACTCGTAACTAACGAAACAAGGAAATGATTCCTCTTTACTTCATTGAGATAAACACCATAACCGAAAGGTTGCAAGATCGAATCCCAAGGTAAAAAGGTAAAAATCAGTTGTTCTGCCCCTGAACAAGGCAGTTAACCCACTGTTCTTAGGCCGTCATTGAAAATAAGTATTTGTTCTTTAACTGACTTACCTAGTTACATAAAGGTAAAATTAAAAATACATGCCACACAATTTTGATGGTAAAGTCTAATTGGTTCGAATGCTGACAGATACTAGATTAAACCAATCAGTATTATCTGTAGGTGGGATATTGGACGCAAAATAGGCTGATGCAGGGTCATGGTGGATTGGGAAGTGGGTTAGTGTTAGTGGGGGAAAACCCAGATGGGGTGTGAGGAATGTGTTGAGGTACAGATTGTGAAGCATGTCCTGTTATATTGCAGGCGGTATACTGAGGATAGGAGGACATTTTTCTGTGAGATGGCTGAGTTGGGTGTCACCACATATGTCTTGCTTGTCCTATGTTGCTCTGCGGGTGCTCACTGCTCAATGATTGTCTATATTGTAATTGTTTTTAATAACCTGCCCAGGTTATTGATTAATGTGCACTGTCCCTGTAAAAAATAAACTCAAACCGGCCTGCAACTAGGATTGTGAGGCCATTAGATATTTAAATGTGTAATTCGCACTCCGACCTGAGAAAGGCAGCGATACGCAATACGGCATCTAGTCTGCCGGAAACGGACAGGCGGGGTTTATGAACTTGGAGGGAACTTCAACACAACAAACCAAGAAAGGAAATCGAAGATGAAATGTGAATTTATCAAAATTGCTAAACATAAATAAATAAACGAAACCGATTGCATCCGACGTGCACGAGAACTTGGGTTGCATGCTTTTAGTTCGGTAGCTAAAGTAAAAGCTTTGATGACCAGACGAAATATTGCAGAAGTACGCGAGTCATGCAGCATCGAAGCAAGACCAGTCTGGCAACACAGCTGTGCAAAGCTGTGACTGACGGAGAACCAAGGTAATGTGCTGTCATCTCTTTACCTGACTAGCTAACGTTACTACCGAGGAGTATCCATCTGTGCTACTGTAACGTTACTAGTCAGTAGCTTCATCATTTACAGCTATGGAAAGCATGTATGATTAGAGTTATGAGAAGGGCCAGAGATACTAGGCTGACGTTACCGCAGATGGAAGGGGGATCATAATGTGCTACTGTACAGAAGGCAACTATTTATAGTCAGCTAGATAACAACAGGGCTAGTTAACTATTTACTTCTATGATATGTAACTTTAACCTTGTTGTCTGTAAGGTTTATATTAATTTTAATACATTTACATACGTGCAATTTTAACACTCTACGTATGACAAAAGAATACCATGACTCTTTTCTGAACATTTTTTTTTTTTAGAACCGTGCAGATTCTTCTCGCACAAGGAGCAAATCCCAATCTTGTCGGAAGTAACGGTGTTGCTGCTGTGCATTTGGCAGTTGGCAAAGAGACGGAGAAAAGTATACGCAGCCTGAAGTTAATTCTACAACATGGGGCAGACCCCAACATCCGGTACTGTAGACCTAAATTCAACTAAATAGGCTCTACTGTAAAACAATGTTATCTACTGTTTTCCAATGTGCAGATCATGTTGCTTGCCATTATGTTGTATAGCTAGACATTCCGTACATGGCTATAATATGAATCAAATCTAATTTTATAGTGGTCACATATTTAGCAGATGTTATTGCGGGTGTAGTGAAATGCCTGTGAGCTAGAATCTGAGCTGACATGTCTGTCGTCGGCTCCATTACATTCTTATAACATGTCATAAACATGCAGGCAGCAAAGCTTTGCATCAAATTAGCTTCTTTCTTTTTTTCATCCAGGTCTTCGGATGGCTTGACACCCCTGCACGTAGCAGCGTTATGGGGTTGCTATCAGAATCTCAAACTGCTGTTAAAGAATGGAGGGAACGCAAACTTAAAGGATCAGGTGGGAGAGATTACATTTGGGTCTGATTTCACTCAGCTTTTTTGTACTTATCTTTAAAATGTAGGCTACAGTAGGTATGAGTTACGTTACTGTAAGACTTGTAAGTAGTCACAATGCTGCAAGAAAGCAGGAGGAGCAAAGGAGGGTTTAATTTACATATGAACTATGTTCTTCTGTACAGTGTTCTATAAAACAACATGAATCAACTATCTCTCTGTCTCTCTGTCTCTCTCTCTCTCTCTCTCTCTCTGTCTCTCTGTCTGTCTGTCTCTCTCTCTCACTCTCTGTCTCTGTCTCTCTCTCTGTCTCTCTCTCTGTCTCTGTCTCTCTCTCTGTCTCTGTCTCTGTCTCTCTGTCTCTGTCTACTTTGAGTTGTTCTGGTGTGGTGGTCATTATTACAGGGCAATTCCACGGTAACATAGTGAGATTTTTCACTTTAAAATGTATGTTAAAATATTGCAAAGTTAAACAAACAACTCTATGAAAAAAGTTGACTACTTTGACCAATTTCAACTATTTTCTTTTTGCAAAAACACATTTACTTAAAGAAGAGTGCAGATGCAAAGTTTGTAACAGAATACCAGTTTGTGCCGTCATTCTGTTACCAAACTTTGCATCATCAAAAAAATGATAAAAATCTGAGTCTCCCTATTATGTTACCAGGAAATTAAACACTGGACAATATCTACTTTCCCATCCAGATTTTGAAACAATCAACACTTTTTCCTTCTTTATTCTCACCTACTCCTCATGTTGTCTCATTGCTCTCGTCAGGAAGGGAACAAACCAGGTGATCTGGCACAACAACAGGACAACCGCAGATGTGCCCACCTCCTTCAGGAGTACCAGTCTCAGTCCTTGGACACAGAGGAGGAAGATCTGCCTCAATTCCAATACTGTAAGACATTTTTCTGGACCGTTTGTGATGCTTCACATCGCAAACTCTGATGCGTCACTGTGTGGCTCGGTTGGTAAGAGCAAGGCGCTAGTGACTCCAGAGCCGTGGGTTCAATCCCCTTGGGTCACAGACTGACTGTTGTAAGATGCGTTGGATAAAAGCTTATGAGAAATGGCATATGTTATTATAATTGTCTGATTTCTTAAGAGTCTTAAATACTTTGTCCTTTTCAATTTCCTGCAGCTGTTTACAATGGCCAAGGTGACGCATCAAGCTACACTGAGTCCGAAGACTGCAGTGTTCTCTCTCACAGCATGTCCTTGCTGAGTGACTTCGGGGAGGGCCCACTGAGTAGCACACGACAGACCTCGTTCTTTGAACTGTCTGCTATTAGCAACAGGCACAGTTGGAGAAGAGGATCCCATTCAGGGGCGTCTGATTATAAATCTAACCCTGAGGTGCGCCACACCAACGATTGGGACACGGACTCTGACTGGGAGCCTCCATCAATGTTATCCAGCACTCGTATGTCCGTCGCAGGTCCCAGAGCCGCACTTCCTGTACTTCGGGAGGATGCACCACTCGCTGACTGCAGTGCGCTGCATCCGTCTGTAACTGGGAACAGACTCTCTCCTCCTCCGTTGGACCTCCTCCCTCCTTGCTTTTCACGACGCACGAGCCGCAAGAGTGTGAGCTTCAGAGAGGAAGTGGACGAATACTTCCCTGTTTTTAGTTCAGAATCTCCGAGGCGGGAGCCAGGGGGTCAGGGTACTGCCTACTCTAAAGACTATACTCTCGACTTCTCGGAATACTCCGAGTTCCTGGATCCAGAGCGCATGGCCACCGTCCTACATCACCAGGGGATCGACGTCACCTCCCCTGAACATGTGTTTGTATTCTCCAAGGATAATAATGAGTGCACTGAGATCGACATGGAAAAAACATTTGTTGGACACTTCCCATTTGAGGAAGAGAACGGAGAAGTCGTTGAGAATCAGGTAGAAGAAGTGAAGGTCCCATTATGTGGCTCTGCTGGCAGCAGCAGTAGCAGCGGAGCTAGTAGGTACAGCAGCTGTGATAGTGACCACTACATTACGACCCTGGAGGCGTCCCCCAGGCGGGTCTCAGCCTCTGAAGAGGAGCGTAAAGTGAAAAGCAGAGGTGTCGAAGACGACAAACACACACAAAATCCTATGAACACTAACAATGTAGATACTGATGAAACTCCTAACAGCTCAGAGAGGTCAAAACCAGCCATGGTAGAACTACCAGCCATGGTAGATAACCTTACATTGACTGACAAAATATCTCCAACCAAAGGTCCAGGTTGTGAAAAAATATTTCCAGATGCTGTCTTAGCGGGTAATGTTGAAGAGTTGTCAACAAGACCGACTGAATGCACTCCCAGACCTGGTTCTACTCCAGCGTTGGAGGAGGACCTGCCTCTGACCCCAAGTCCCTTTGTCACTGGTAGGACGCACTCGCGGCTGAGTCGCTGCTCGGTAATTAGCGGCAAGACCCCCGAAAGCCTCCTCTCCACCTCCTCGCTGTTTGAGCAGACCTTGCCTACGCCGACACGCACACGCCGCCAAAACATCAAGTCGCAAGGCAGCGACAACGTCTTTTACGACACGCCATGCGGGCGTAGTCGCACCCCAGTCTTTTCTGGAAACGGGACAGCTAGTACTTCTGGGGACTCATTTGTCATCTACGAGAGCCAAGAGCCTCAATCTAGCACTCTCAGAGCCGACAGAAGTCAAGGGTCATATGTCAGTGCCAGCCAAGCGGACACCCTCATCATCGCCAAGGACGACAGAGGTCAGGGATCTTGTGTTAGTGCCAGCCAAGCGGACACCCTCATCATCGCCATGGACGACAGAGGTCAGGAATCTTGTGTTAGTGCCAGCCAAGCGGACACCCTCATCATCGCCGAGGACGACAGAGGTCAGGGATCTTGTGTTAGTGCCAGCCAAGCGGACACCCTCATCATCGCCGAGGACGACAGAGGTCAGGGATCTTGTGTTAGTGCCAGCCAAGCGGACACCCTCATCTCTAAAACCATGGCTGACACAGTCATCGTAACTCCAAGTTTAGCTGACAAATTGTCTTTACTGGATAATTACTTTACTTTAAAAAATCCTCACAAAGAGACTGTACCCACTTATCTGAGAAAAGACGTTCTTGAAAGTGGTGAATTTCTAACCGACGATTTGTCCAGCTCCAGTGATGCAGTGACCAAGGAGGGGACAGTTGGTAGCTTTGGGCCAAGAGTGGAGGAATCCTGGACCACAGAGGAGGCCGACTCAAGCTCATCTTTGTCAAGTTCCCAGACTCCATCTTCATCCAGCTCCAGTTACTTCTCTCCAAAAAGAGATCAGCCCCCCTCGACCCCAGGCACTACCCCGCGCTACAGCATGAGTCGACTCTCCCACTTCCACAAGCCTCAGCGGCTGGCCAGCCTCTCCTACACTCCAGGCGGACGTCCTGTAATACCAGACCAGGAGGAACCGGTGGAGTACCTCTACACGGACACGGAGCAGGGTCACGAACTGATCGAGACCCACGTCCCACCTGCGGCCAACACCTCGCTCAGCTCCAACATGAGCACGTTCAGTGGCGAGGACACAGTGCTTTACGACTGGCGCTCCCTGCAGGGTGGTGGAGGTACGGAGGCCAAAGGGAAGGAGAACCAGGAGCCCGTGGTGGCTCAGGAGTGGTCAGAGACCAAATGCCTGACGGACAAGGAGCTGAGACGCAGGCTTGTGGAGATGGGAGAGAGTCCGGGACCCATAAGTCATCGTACCCGGCCAGTGTACATGAAGAGGCTAAGGCGGCTGTTGCTGGAGCCGGACACTCAACAACTACTGCCGGACCAACCCCAAGGTAATGTTCCTTTCAGTTGTGTTAACTCTCAATCAAATTTCATGATGACGTCATTAAGGTTAGATCAGAGATGTAAAGGATAAGGGTTAACACTGTTGATTATGCAAATAACGTTTTATTGGTCACATGTAGACGAACCGAACAAGTGTGTTCGCATACTCCCTTAAAAGACCTTCACTTGGAAAACAAGAAGAAAATGGCAATGGTACTTTTTGTCCACTTTGAGACACCGTAGCCAGTATACACTTCCTCAAAATAATCAGAATTTAGATCACTCAAGAAATCTGTCATTAATTTTTACATTTTTGTTGAGGAGATCTTAGTCTCGCAAATTTTACATCTGACAAAAGATGTTTGGTTCAGTATTTCTCAAGTGAAAACAATTGCAGAATCCTCCTTCATTGAATGACAACAAAAATCTCAAGTGTTGACCAAACGCTGATGAAGGGGCTATAGACTTCAGCTACCGATTTTGGCGCACCTCAAGAAAAATATTTGAGAGAGATCGAATAGAAAAGTAATAACATGTAATAATAAATACACAATGAGTAACGTTACTATATTATTACTTTTCTATTCGATCTCTCTCAAAAAAAATTCTTGAGGTGCGCCAAAATCGGTAGCTGAAGTCTATAGCCCCTTCATCAGCGTTTGGTCAACACTTGAGATTTTTGTTGTCATTCAATGAAGGAGGATTCTGCAATTGTTTTCACTTGAGAAATACTGAACCAAACATCTTTTGTCAGATGTAAAATGACATGGTTATATATACAGAGTACCAGGTAATAACATGGTTATATACACAGAGTACCAGGTAATAACATGGCTATATACACAGAGTACCAGGTAATAACATGGCTATTTACACAGAGTACCAGGTAATAACATGGCTATTTACACAGAGTACCAGGTAATAACATGGCTATTTACACAGAGTACCAGGTAATAACATGGCTATATACACAGAGTACCAGTTAATAACATGGCTATATACCCAGAGTACCAGTTAATAACATGGCTATTTACACAGAGTACCAGGTAATAACATGGCTATATACACAGAGTACCAGTTAATAACATGGCTATATACACAGAGTACCAGTTAATAACATGGCTATATACACAGAGTACCAGTTAATAACATGGCTATTTACACAGAGTACCAGGTAATAACAAGGTTATATACAGAGTACCTGGTAATAACAGGGTTATATACACAGAGTACCAGTTAATAACATGGCTATTTACACAGAGTACCAGGTAATAACAAGGTTATATACAGAGTACCTGGTAATAACAGGGTTATATACACAGAGTACCAGGTAATAACATGGCTATATACATGGGGTACCAGTACTGAGTCCATGTGCAGGGACACCCCTTCAAATGAGTGGATTTGGCTATCTAAGCCATACCTGTTACTGACGGGTGTACAAAATCGAGCAAACAGCCATTTAATCTCGATAGACAAACATTGGCAGTAGAATGGCCTTACTAAAGAGCTCAGTGACTTTCAACGTGGCACCCTTATAAAATGCCACCTTTCCAACAAGTCAGTTTGTCAAATATCTGCCCGCCTGGACCTGCCCCGGTCAACTGTAAGTGCTGTTATTGTGAAGTGGAAACATCTAGGAGCAACAACGGCTCAGCTACGAAGTGGTAGGACACAAGCTCACAGAACAGGACCGCTGAGTCCTGAAGCGTGTAGCGTGTAAAAATCGTCTGTCCTCCTGGTTGCAAACTGCCTCTGGAAGCAAAGTCAGCACAATAACTGTTGGGAGCTTCATGAAATGGGCTTCCATGGCCTTGCAGCCATTCAAGCCTAAGTTCCCCAATGCACCATGCCAAGCGTCGCCTGGAGTGGTGTAAAGCTCACCACCATTGGACTCTGGTGCAGTGGAAACGAGTTCTCTGGAGTGATCAATCATTCTTCACCATCTGGCTGTCCAACGGACTAATCTGGGTTTGGTGTTTGCCATGAGAATGCTACCTGCCCCAATGTAAAGTTTGGTGGAGGAGGAATAATGGTCTGGGGCTGTTTTTCATGGTTTGGGCCCTTTAGTTCCATTGAAGGGAAATCTTAACGCTACAGCATACAATGACATTCTAGACGATTCTGTGCTTCAAACTCAGTGGCAACAGTTTGGGAAAGGCCCTTTCCTGTTTCAGCATGACAATGCCCCCATGCACAAAGAGAGGTACATACAGAAATGGTTTGTTGAGATCGGTGTGGAAGAACTTCACTGGCCCACACAGAGCCCTGACCTCAACTCCATTTGAACACCTTTGGGATGAATTGGAACGCCAACTGCGAGCCAGGCCTAATTGCCCCAAAATCAGTGCCCGACCTCAGTAATACTCTTGTGGCTGAATGGAAGCAAGTCCCTGCAGCAATGTTCCAACATCTAGTGGAAAGCCTTCCCAGAAGAGTGGAGGCTGTTATAGCAGCAATGTTCCAACATCTAGTGGAAAGCCTTCCCAGAAGAGTGGAGGCTGTTATAGCAGCAATGTTCCAACATCTAGTGGAAAGCCTTCCCAGAAGAGTGGAGGCTGTTATAACAGCAATGTTCCAACATCTAGTGGAAAGCCTTCCCAGAAGAGTGGAGGCTGTTTTGGCAGCAATGTTCCAACATCTAGTGGAAAGCCTTCCCAGAAGAGTGGAGGCTGTTATAGCAGCAATGTTCCAACATCTAGTGGAAAGCCTTCCCAGAAGATTGGAGGCTGTTATAGCAGCAATGTTCCAACATCTAGTGGAAAGCCTTCCCAGAAGAGTGGAGGCTGTTATAGCAGCAATGTTCCAACATCTAGTGGAAAGCCTTCCCAGAAGAGTGGAGGCTGTTATGGCAGCAATGTTCCAACATCTAGTGGAAAGCCTTCCCAGTAGAGTGGAGTCTGTTATAGCAGCAATGTTCCAACATCTAGTGGAAAGCCTTCCCAGAAGAGTGGAGGCTGTTATAGCAGCAATGTTCCAACATCTAGTGGAAAGCCTTCCCAGAAGAGTGGAGGCTGTTATAGCAGCAATGTTCCAACATCTAGTGGAAAGCCTTCCCAGAAGAGTGGAGGCTGTTATAGCAGCAATGTTCCAACATCTAGTGGAAAGCCTTCCCAGAAGAGTGGAGGCTGTTATAGCAGCAATGTTCCAACATCTAGTGGAAAGCCTTCCCAGAAGAGTGGAGGCTGTTATAGCAGCAATGTTCCAACAACTAGTGGAAAGCCTTGGACCCACTCCATATTAATGCCCATGATTTTGGAATGAGATGTTTGACAAGCAGGTGTCCACATACTTTTAGTGATGTAGTGTATATTCTGTAGGTAGCGATAACGTGACTAGTCAATGGGATGGTTAATAAACAGTAACAGCAGCTTATGTGCTGTGTCAAAAAAAGTTAGTGGGTCAATGCAGATAGTCCAGGTAGCTCTTTGGTTAACTATTTAGCAGTCTTCTGGATTGAGGCTAGAAGATGTTAAGGGTCCTGTTGATTCCAGACTTGGCGCAAGTTAGTTGTTAGCTTAAAGTGGTTTGTTCGCTCACACCCAGTCAGGTGTTGTGTTTACCCACCTTTTTGACAGATTATCCAATGAACTAGTAGTACTTATGAAAATGCTACTCTTTTCTGCTGTGGTGAATGACTGAGTTATGTGTGTTTTTAGGTCCTGCGCAGGGACACAGTCCAGAGCTGTGTGTGGCCCTGCGGACGTTGGTGCTGCCCGACTGCCAGGAGGATGAGCTGGCGCTGTGCCAGCAGTTTGACCAACCAGACCAGAACAGGAAGTGGCGGGAGGGCGTCATCAAGTCCAGCTTCAACTACCTGCTACTGGACCCCAGGTCAGTTGTAATCGTTTGGCTTTTCCAATGCCTGAATGAATCTTTCCTTGCATCCTCTCACCAGAGAATCACCCTGGACCTTCTCCTCCAATGGGGTGAAACTCATTGCAAATTTGATATTGAGCTTGTGTCATCTTTAAACAACATAATTTCATTATGTTCCTCTTCCGGCACCTTTTCCTGCATCAGAGTAACAAAGAACCTACCGTATCGGAGTCATTCCATGAGCCCTATGGATTGTTTTCAGACTTTCATCAGCGCTATATTCTACGTGGGTAAAGGCAAACGCTCCCGACCCTACAGCCATCTGTACGAGGCTCTAGACTACCACCGAGGAGATAAGACTTCTAAGGTTGGAGTCACTTTTCTTTAACTACATTTGAACTTCCGTATCCGTTTAGTTGTTTTTCTCTCGTTCTGGGTCTATGTAGTTTCCTCCTGTCGGTTGGTTGTATTGGAAAAGACCGTATTGGTGCAGTGGGGGATTTGGGTCATTTGTCTTGACAAACAACAATGACTAACCAAATTTAAAATGTAATATAAATGACCCAAGTGTAAAGTCATGTGAAATGGGATGTGGTCCACATCAATACACATCTATGGGGCGGCAGGGTAGCCTAGTGGTTAGAGCGTTGGACTAGTAGCCGGAAGGTTGCAAGTTCAAACCCCTGACAAGGTACAAATCTGTTCTGCCCCTGAACAGGCAGTTAACCCACTGTTCCTAGGCCAGTTAACCCACTGTTCCTAGGCCAGTTAACCCACTGTTCCTAGGCCAGTTAACCCACTGTTCCTAGGCCAGTTAACCCACTGTTCCTAGACCAGTTAACCCACTGTTCCTAGACCGTAATTGAAAATAAAAATGTGTTCTTAACTGACTTGTTAAATAAGGGTAAAAAAAATAAAATGTTAACGTCCATATCGTTCCTCCTATATTTTGGGGGGGGGGACAGAAACTGTGCTCCAAGGTGCAGCACATCCTCCAGGTTTGGAAGGCCGAGCAGGGGGTGATCTCTCTGCACTGCTTCCAGAACGTCATCCCCGTGGAGGCCTACACGCGTGAGGCCGTCATGGTGGACGCCATTGGTGAGTGACCATTATTTTATTCTAAAAGAAGTGACTAATCCTTCTTTCTTTCTTTTTTAAACTTTTGAGGATGCCTTTCAGTCATTTCCTTTCACTGGTGTAGTTCGTAACGGTCAGTGAAGATGGAGAGAGGGAGGCGAGGAGAGGAAAACATCTTATGTAGCCTGGTTCTACTTCTATGTTCTATGGGTCCTGAGTGGCGCAGCAGTCTAAGGCACTGCATCTCAGTGCTAGAGGCGTCACTACAGACCCTGGTTCCATTCCAGGGCTGTATCACAGCAGTCTAAGACACTGCATCTCAGTACTACAGACCCTGGTTCCATTCCAGGCTGTATCACAGCGTCTTCCGGGTATGGCCAATGTAGGCCGTCATTGTTAATAAGAACTTGTTCTTAACTGACTTGCCTAGTTAAATAAAGGTTACATTTTTAAAAATACATAATGTTACCATGGATATCTTGAGATTTGATCTGCATCCTGAACTACATGACACTTTTAAGTGTTTAGGTCTATTTTGTTCCCCTAATTTATTTCTAATGAGTCTCATTTAAAGTTTTTTTTAGTTTTTTGTCCTACAAATTCTTTAAAAAAAAAATGTCTTGCCTATGTACGAAACTAAAATGAATGCAACGAAATAAGATAAAGAGTTTCAACAAAAGAAACCTTCCCATTGCAGGCTTGAAGATGCTGACCAACCAGAAGCGAGGGGACTACTACGGGGTGGTGTCCACGTGGCAGTTGAAGAGGAAGAGGGAGCTGGGGGTGCACCTGCTCTACAGGGCCATGCAGATCTTCCTGGCTGAGGGAGAGAGGCAGCTCAGACCTCCTGATATCAGGGTGGGACAGTAGTGCCCCCCAGTGGGTAGAGTTGGGTACTGCACCAACAGAAAATGAAAGTGTTTATTGAACAAGGTGTTGACTAGTTTACTCCATTCAGACGAAACTTGGGCTTAAAGGTCCATTGCAGCTGTTTTTATCTCAATATCAAATCATTTCTGAGTAATAATTAAGTACCTTTTATTATGATTTGTTTTCAATTAAAATTGTTAAAAAAGGAACAAAAAATAACTTCTGAGACTAAGAGCAATTTCTCAAGCAAGAATTTTGATGGGACTGTCTAGGAGTGGTCTGAGTGGGGAGAGGAACATTGAAAATGGACAAATTTACAGCCTGTTGATGTTACCGGGCAGGTCAAAACTCCATCCCACCAAAACAGGCTGACATTTCAGGCGGTGGTTTCAAACAGCACTAAAAGGGTATTATCATCATTTTCACAATATTATTTCAAGCTCATAGTGTGGGAAGTTAATAAAACCACATTTTTGACTGTACTGGGCCTTTTAAAGTGTAAATGTTTTACTTATTGATGTAGAAGAGATTGGCTTGTTGGATCACAGGACCAAGATATAGGTTATTTTTCTATACATTTTTTGTATCCATGTCATACCTAGGCTCAACCAGATTCACCTTGGAGCTCTGATTGTTGTCATTTCACCTTTCTGTCCGTTCTCCTATCTCCTCGCCTCCTTCTCTAATCCCATCTCCTCGCCTCCTTCTCTAATCCCATCTCCTCGCCTCCTTCTCAACTTCTCAAAAAATAATCGTGTCACAACCAATGTATGTCTAATGTCAAAACACTGGGTGGAAGGAAACACACATTTACACACGTTTCGAGGATTTTGTTATTTACCTCGGTCAAATCAATTACAGATTAACTTGATTGAACTATTCCCCCTTTTAACAAGTGATATGATAAATGCATAGTTAAAATGAAGTTTCCAAACAAATGTCAATATCATTAGCTATATGCCTATGCTGGTTGTGCTATGTCAAACTGGCAAAAGTTTACATGTTTGAATCATCTCATCCACAGAATCTTTCAACTGTCTATAGACTATTTCATCCATGTAGCATTATTTTTCTTTGTTGTATGTACTTATAAAAACAAAAATACCGAAGTAATTGACTTGTTTGTCACCTTTCATTTCAGTTTACCCCGACATTTCACTATAACAGCATTTGGCCAAGACCTGAAGAATAAACTGTAAAAGGTGTGCTTGCGTACCAGCATAATTTGAACAATGGGAGAATGGCAATTTAATTTCCTTGATTCCTCCCATCCTCTCTTCTACTGTAGCATTTTGATGAGAAGTTCTGAGGGGAGGGACCTCTGACCTCATCCAATGATTTTGAAAACGAGGCAAGGAAATGGTAGAGATTCTCACACAGTCTTAAGTGATTTTTATTTATCTAATTGTAAAAAATTATGTTTTTTTATGTTTTAATTTGACCTTTTATTTAACTAGGTAAGTCAGTTAAGAACAAATTCTTATCTACAACGACGGCCTACTCATGCCAAACCTTAACGACGCTGGGCCAATTGTGCGCTGCCCTATGGGACTCCCAATCACGGCCGGATGTGATACAGCCTGGATTCGAACCAGGAACTGTAGTGATGCCTCTTGCGCTGAGAAGAAGTGCCTTAGACTGCTGCGCCACTCGGAAGCTAAATGAAGGACATGCTAGCTCTGCTGTATGATTCTCTTCGACCAGCTAGAGTTTGATTTCAATGGGAGGTCATTGGACCTGAAGATGTATGTAATGACAAGACGTAGCGATGCACTACTTTATATGGATACGTGTATTGTAATGAACACAAACATTTCATAATATAGCAGTGAGCTTCAAATGGGTACACATGTTTACCATACTGCACTCAGTGGTCTGAATGTCCTGCAATGATGGTGTCTATCACCACGTCAGAGTTCCCTCTAGTGGTCTGATGGTGTCTATCACCACGTCAGAGTTCCCTCTAGTGGTCTTCTGATGGTGTCTATCACCACGTCAGAGTTCCCTCTAGTGGTCTGGTGGTGTCTATCACCACATCAGAGTTCCCTCTAGTGGTCTTCTGATGGTGTCTGTTCCCTCATAGTTATCTATTGTACTTTGGATGGAAACACTCACAAACTTTTGTCATTGGCAAAACCTTGTGTTCCCCATGTATTGTTTGAGTTATAAAACAGTGGAATTATTGGATCTCTTGATCTTTATTTTAATGAGCAAAAAAATACATACAAAATTATATTCTATACTAAACACAATTACTCAGAGAAAGAGATTATATATATATTAAAAACACTCTCCCCCTTGTGAGAATAACAGCACTGAGCCTTTTTCTAAAATGTTTGATGACATTGGAGAACACATTGGGATGCTATCTTAGACCAGTCCTCCGTACAGAATCTTACCACTTCCTCGATATCCTTCGTCTGCACTTATGGACTGTCCTCTTCAAAATCAAACCACATGTGCAGAGAATGAGATGGTCAAGCATGTCTTTGTGGATTTTTGATGATGTGTGGTTATTATCTTGCACGAAGATTCAAATGCAACCAGGTTTGTTTGTTTTTTACTAAAAATGTCTTGGTCCTTGTTAAAGTTCATTATGCCGTTGACCTTAACAAGGGCCCCAAGACCAGTGGAAGCAAAATAGCCCCATTACATCAAAGAACCACCACCACATTTCACAGTAGGCATGGGGTTATTGTATTGTTCTTTCAAAGGCCAAACCCACATGACCACAGCACTGGTTCCAAACCAAGTGCCAAGGCCGTTTAGCCAACTCCAGGCAGTGATATGGTCAGCTCCTGGGAGTATTGAAAACAGGGGATCCAATCATTTTGACCCCTATCATTCAGGGAGCTTTTTTTAATTATTAGGAGCAATTGTATTAGTATGAAATAATATAAATGTTTGAGCATTCCCATATAGCTCAGTATTTGAATTATTTGTCTTTTTTTGTAAAAAACAATATTTTTATCAAGGGATCCTATAATTCCAGACCCACAGTGTCTGAAAGTTGGACTACATTTACATAAGTAACAGCATAATGGTTCACCAATTCTTCATGATATTATTCAAGTGTTATTTTCTGGAAGATAAAGGACTAGATAAATGTAAAATTAGATTTTGAGAACAAAATGTAAAAATGAATTTAAAGTAATCAAATTCCAGACACACAACTAGTTGGAGGTCTTGTGTTTAATATCAGTTGCCATCGTCCTTGTTATGAGGTATAGTATCATTCCCTTTATGGAGTCACAGAACTTCTCTCTCTACATTTATTATATAATGCCTACTAAATACCTTTAAATCACTACAGGCGGGGTGGTGTGATGCACTGTTTCTCCAAGATGATTAGTGGGGCTAAGCCCTTTAACCAACTTTAACCAACGATGCAGTTTTAAGATAATACCTCAAAAAAATAAAAATGAGAAAAAAGTGAGATAAGAAAAAGAAATAATTAAAGAGCAGCAGTGAATAACATTAGCGGGGCGAAATACAGGGTATTACGGTACAGAGTCAATGTGGAGGCTATATACAGGGTATTACGGTACAGAGTCAATGTGGAGGCTATATACAGGGTGTTACGGTACAGAGTCAATGTGGAGGCTATATACAGGGTATTACGGTACAGAGTCAATGTGGAGGCTATATACAGGGGGTACCGGTACAGAGTCAATGTGGAGGCTATATACAGGGGGTACCGGTATAGAGTCAATGTGGAGGCTATATACAGGGTATTACGGTACAGAGTCAATGTGGAGGCTATATACAGGGGGTACCGGTACAGAGTCAATGTGGAGGCTATATACAGGGGGTACCGGTACAGAGTCAATGTGGAGGCTATATACAGGGGGTACCGGTACAGAGTCAATGTGGAGGCTATATACAGGGGGTACCGGTATAGAGTCAATGTGGAGGCTATATACAGGGTATTACGGTACAGAGTCAATGTGGAGGCTATATACAGGGTGTTACGGTACAGAGTCAATGTGGAGGCTATATACAGGGTGTTACGGTACAGAGTCAGTGTGGAGGCTATATACAGGGTATTACGGTACAGAGTCAATGTGGAGGCTATATACAGGGGGCACCGGTACAGAGTCAATGTGGAGGCTATATATATAGGGTATTACGGTACAGAGTCAATGTGGAGGCTATATACAGGGTATTACGGTACAGAGTCACTGTGTTGAGGTAGTTATGTACATGCAGGTAGGGTTATTAAAGTGGCTATGCATAGATAATAACAGAGAGTAGCGGTAGCATTGGGTGGGGGGGGGGGGTGTAAATAGTCTGGGTAGCCATTTGATTAGCTGTTGAGGAGTCTTATGGCTTGGGGGGGGGTAGAAGCAGTTTAGAAGCCTCTTGGACCTAGACTTGGCGCTCCGGTACTGCTTGCCATGCGGTAGCAGAGAGAACAGTATGACTAGGGGGGCTGGAGTCTGACGATTTTTAGGGCCTTCCTCTGACACCGCCTGGTATAGAGGTCCTGGATGGCAGGAAGCTTGGCCCCGGTGATGTACTGAGCCGTACGCACTACCCTCTGTAGCGCCTTGCGGTCGGAGGTCGAGCAGTTGCCATACCAGGCAGTGATGCAACCAGTCAGGATGCTCTCGATGGTGCAGCTGTAAAATCTTTTGAGGATCTGAGGGACCCATGCCAAATCTTTTCAGTCTCCTGAGGGGGAATATGTAATGATGGTGTTGGAGTTGTGCCTGGTCGCGCAGTCATCCTGTCCTCCATCTGTCAAACTAGACCAATTTAGTGTTATAATCTAATAATCGTACAGTAGGTTGCCTTTGTGCTAAATTTGACAGTCGCCCAACACTGTGAAAGAGTGATGGGTTAAAACGTGTTAATTCCCCTCTCTAATCTAATGGTAATGACAGTCTGTAGTTTATTTGCATTTAAGGCTCTATTCGATCTGTGTTGCTGAAGTGTTTAGAGATTCCGCGATAGAAATGTAAAATGTCAGCTGACTGCAGTCTCTAGTAATGCCTTTTAAAATGTTAAATCACACTGTGACGGTGAACTATAGCGACACGGATGGAATAGAGACCGTAGATTTGTATCTCAATGAGAAAAATATAGGCTATGTTGCAAGAGGGACCTATAATATCTGCCTTTTTACAATACGTTTTGACCGTCAGTCAAAAAAAGAAACCCACACAGAATCATACGAAATATACATTTTATTCTCTCCCTCTCCCATAGTCACATAAGAAGTCTCCACGAGCATGATCAAGATGAGATATGACACAATGTCTACTTACATTCTCCATTCAATACTATATATACACATACATACATACTATACATACATACTATACATACACATACTAGAATCAGCATATCAGAACGAGATCCCCTCTGATGGTCGATTGCTGTGAAAATCTGGGACACAGTTGCATTCATTGTTCAGCGAGTTTTTCCACATAGTTAAACCCACCGACAGCAATGAATGTTGATTGTGACCTTTGTTGTGGTATGGGGCCATAGGCTTTTCTTTCAGCAGAGTTGTTCTGAAGGAAGGATACAGGATGGGGGCTGGGTTGGGTGGAGGGGGCGGGGCGTGGTAGTGGTGGGGCGTGGGTAGTGGTGGGGGGTGGGTGGAGGGGCGGGGTGTGGTAGTGGTGGGGTGTGGTAGTGGTGGGGCGTGGTAGGGCGTGGTATTGGTGGGGCGTGGTAGTGGTGGGGCGTGGTAGTGGTGGGGCGTGGTAGTGGTGGGGCGTGGGTGGAGTGGCGTGGTAGTGGTGGGGCGTGGGTGGAGTGGCGGGGCGTGGTAGTGGTGGGGTGTGGGTGGAGTGGCGGGGCGTGGTAGTGGTGGGGCGTGGTAGTGGTGGGGCGTGGGTGGAGTGGCGGGGCAGTGGTAGTGGTGTGGCGTGGGTGGAGGGGCGGGGTGTGGTAGTGGTGTGGCGTGGGTGGAGGGGCGGGGTGTGGTAGTGGTGGGGCGGGGTGTGGTAGTGGTGGGGCGGTAGTGGTGTGGCGTGGGTGGAGGGGCGGGGTGTGGTAGTGGTGTGGCGTGGTAGTGGTGGGGCGGGGTGTGGTGTGGCGTGGTAGTGGTGGGGCGGGGTGTGGTAGTGGTGGGGCGTGGGTGGAGGGGCAGGGTGTGGTAGTGGTGGGGGGAGGGGCAGGGTGTGGTAGTGGTGGGGCGTGGGTGGAGGGGCGGGGTGTGGTAGTGGTGGGGCGTGGGGTGCTAGTGGTGGGGCGGGGTGTGGTAGTGGTGGGGCGTGGGGCGGGGTGTGGTAGTGGTGGGGCGTGGTAGTGGTGGGGCGTGGGTGGAGGGGCGGGGTGTGGTAGTGGTGGGGCGTGGGGTGGTAGTGGTGGGGCGGGGTGTGGTAGTGGTGGGGCGTGGGGCGGGGTGTGGTAGTGGTGGGGCGGGGCAGATGGGACCATAGTTTTCTTCCTCTGGTTAGTAGCCATGCGCGTCGATCAGAGCGAAAAGGGCTGGCCACAGGGTACAATCAACGGTCGATGGTCTTTGTCAATTTAGCTCAAAACTCACCGACAGCGTTGAATGTTCACCGGGGCGAACGGGGGCTGATAGTGAACAAGGTTGACAGTCTGACGCTTGGAGATTCAGAGAGATGAGCACAGTGGGCGACTGGGCCTATCATTTCCTCTCTCTCTCTCTCTCTCTCTCTCTCTCTCTCTCTCTCTGAGAGCAAGAAGGACACTACAAAGACACAGCCATTATCCCTCATATCTCAAGTCACTTTTCAGACAGCTCTCTTTACCGGGTTATCAGAGGATATTTAATGTTTCACAGAAGACACTCGATTCCTTTTGTTGTTGTTACATTCTACTTCAATGACTGAAACCCGTTTCATAATTGCGCCCCGTGTTGAAAAGGTGTGTAGAGAGACAAAAGGCTTGGAAATGAATGCAGACGGTCTCTTCTTGCCCCTGGTCTTCTCCTCTGGCTGACAACGAGAGGGAGAAAGGCAGGAATTAACAATTCAAAAAAATCTCTTCCATTTGTGTAAATAAACCTGAATTTCAAATAAAAGTCCCATTATCAATTTTGTTTCAGACTGTTTAAATGTCTTGATGTAATTTAATATAGTGCATTCATAATATTCTTATTTTGATCAGAGAGTTTAAACGTCAGTTCAGCTCCTTACTTGTCTTTGACTTGATATAACACAGTATAAAAACTGTACACTGGGCAGGAAAACATGTTTATTTTCTCTCTCGGTAGCGGTTGGGGCTTTAGTCATATTTTAGTCATCTCTAAAGTCCTGACTCATTTAAGAGTTTTGGTAAACAGCACACTGTGGGAATGCTAGGGGTGGTATCACAGTGGCCTATCCGCGTATGCGTTGCTTACCTCAACTGAGCGTCAACTAGCTTCAGTGGGTGGAGGTGCCCCTAACCGTAACCCAGAGGGCTCATCTCAGAGCTCAGGATGAGACAGTGTCGGACTCGCAACCTGCTCGGGTCATGATAATTGATAGCATCTGGAGACTATGGTGTGGGGCATGGCAGCAGGAAAATGCGGGGTAAATTGAGTTTTTCCTTTATGATAAAGTATATAGTGGCACACAGTAGAGAGCAGGGATGTTTTAGTATTTTCACCTTTTTCACAGGGTCTGGAAAAACCCGGGAAATAATGGCCTTTTATAAACATATTTCATGACAGAACACAACAGAACCGTTTGAAATACCACAAAAGGCTACTCTGACAAACAGATCAATAAAAACGATCAGATATTGAAAGCAAACAAATAGCCCAGGCCAATCCAATTACACACACACACAATTGACGTGTGTGTGTGTAATTACACACACACAACGTCCGGGTTAGGGTTTGGCCAGGGTAGGCCGTCATTGTAAATAAGAATTTGTTCTTAACTGACTTGCCTAGTTTAAAAAAAGGTTAAATAAAAAATGTAAAAAAGATAAAATATTGCCTTTGAACGGGGTGGTAGTTGCCAGGCGCACCGGTTAGAGTGTGTTAAGAACTGCAACGGTGTTGGGTTTTTAACACTCAACAGTTTCCTGTGTGTATCAAGAATGGTCCACCACCCAAAGGACATCCAGCCAACTAGACAACTGTGGGAAAGCATTGGAGTCCATGCCCCAACGAATTGAGACTGAGGGCAAAAAGGGGGTGCAACTCAATATTAGGAAGGGTTTCTTAATGTTTTGTACACTCAGACCCGTCGATATGTGACCCGTCTTGATTAGCTACTATCTTGTGTGTGTGTGTATTCCCTCCTGCTAAATAAACAACACGCTCCTAACTGGGCCTTTAACAGCTTTGCTCCAGAGACATGACCAAATGTGCAGTCAGTCCATGCTCTCGAGGGCCACATCAAACTCCCTGACCCCCTGGCCCCTTAGTAAAGCCATTGGACTGACATTGTGTGAATTGACAGAAGTGGCAGTGTACTGTAAGGTCTTCTACTGGCCAGAGGACAAGATGACAGAGACGTGTTAAGCCAGGAGTCAGAGAGAACCAGAGAGGGGGCCCCTGAGCTGACATCCAAGCCCATATCAGAGTGACAGGGCTGGGCATCACAGGTGGACGTGTTAGTGTGGATGGTGGAAAAGGGGGAAGTTTACAGTACATGGGAATGGAGGAGGGGGTTGGTAGTCTTTCCCTTAATGGCGCCGGCAGCTCTGACATTTAACCACTTCATGGTTGTAAGTCAGATGATGGGTGGGATGGAGACTGCTGTGTCAGAAGTGGATGTGTCTATAGTCATAAAGCATGTGACAGCAGATAAATAATTGACTGTGCATAACAGGGTGGAACACAAGGTTTATATCGCTGAAGCAATCCTAGTGACAAAAAAAAACTTGAAAAATACTGCAACTACGATATCATTTATTTTTTGTATAAGGAAAAAAGGACAGTGAACAACATATTAACTAAAGTGTAAACACATATTCAGACCCCTCCCTCTGAAAAGAAACAGAAACTCCAGAATGACAAATCGCCTAGCGCGATCGAATGACTGAAAAATAACAAAAAGGGAGGTGTCGGCACATTGTTATCGTAGCAGCCGTGTGAACTATTTTACTGCTCAGAGATCTGCTTTCAACCACAGGGAAGGGTGGTATTACACAAAACTAGCTCCGCGATGACACAGGAACACTGTGACACCGGCTAGGGAGAACCAGGCAACACTTTTTACAGGACACCAGGCAACACTTTTTACAGGACACCAGGCAACACTTTTTACAGGACACCAGGCAACACTTTTTACAGGACACCAGGCAACACTTTTTACAGGACACCAGGCAACACTTTTTACAGGACACCAGGCAACACTTTTTACAGGACACCAGGCAACACTTTTTACAGGACACCAGGCAACACTTTTTACAGGACACCAGGCAACACTTTTTACAGGACACCAGGCAACACTTTTTACAGGACACCAGGCAACACTTTTTACAGGACACCAGGCAACACTTTTTACAGGACACCAGGCAACACTTTACAGGACACCAGGCAACACTTTACAGGACACCAGGCAACACTTTACAGGACACCAGGCAACACTTTACAGGACACCAGGCAACACTTTACAGGACACCAGGCAACACTTTGTGACACCGGCTAGGGAGAACCAGGCAACACTTTGTGACACCGGCTAGGGAGAACCAGGCAACACTTTGTGACACCGGCTAGGGAGAACCAGGCAACACTTTGTGACACCGGCTAGGGAGAACCAGGCAACACTTTGTGACACCGGCTAGGGAGAACCAGGCAACACTTTGTGACACCGGCTAGGGAGAACCAGGCAACACTTTACAGGACACCGGCTAGGGAGAACCAGGCAACACTTTACAGGACACCGGCTAGGGAGAACCAGGCAACACTTACAGGACACCAGGCAACTGGGTCATGTTCATTAGGGAAACCAGTTAAAACACTGCAATCAAAAAAAAAATCTAAATTGGACAAGTCCAGGTAGTCCCTCCCAGTTGCAGTCTGGATTAGTTCTGTTGTATTACAGGAAGCTATCAGGGTAAAGTAGTTTGGTTGTATTACAGGAAGCTATCAGGGTAAAGTAGTTATGTTGTATTACAGGAAGCTATCAGGGTAAAGTAGTTATGTTGTATTACAGGAAGCTATCAGGGTAAAGTAGTTATGTTGTATTACAGGAAGCTATCAGGGTAAAGTAGTTATGTTGTATTACAGGAAGCTATCAGGGTAAAGTAGTTATGTTGTATTACAGGAAGCTATCAGGGTAAAGTAGTTATGTTGTATTACAGGAAGCTATCAGGGTAAAGTAGTTATGTTGTATTACAGGAAGCTATCAGGGTAAAGTAGTTATGTTGTATTACAGGAAGCTATCAGGGTAAAGTAGTTATGTTGTATTACAGGAAGCTATCAGGGTAAAGTAGTTATGTTGTATTACAGGAAGCTATCAGGGTAAAGTAGTTATGTTGTATTACAGGAAGCTATCAGGGTAAAGTAGTTATGTTGTATTACAGGAAGCTATCAGGGTAAAGTAGTTATGTTGTATTACAGGAAGCTATCAGGGTAAAGTAGTTATGTTGTATTACAGGAAGCTATCAGGGTAAAGTAGTTATGTTGTATTACAGGAAGCTATCAGGGTAAAGTAGTTATGTTGTATTACAGGAAGCTATCAGGGTAAAGTAGTTATGTTGTATTACAGGAAGCTATCAGGGTAAAGTAGTTATGTTGTATTACAGGAAGCTATCAGGGTAAAGTAGTTATGTTGTATTACAGGAAGCTATCAGGGTAAAGTAGTTATGTTGTATTACAGGAAGCTATCAGGGTAAAGTAGTTATGTTGTATTACAGGAAGCTATCAGGGTAAAGTAGTTATGTTGTATTACAGGAAGCTATCAGGGTAAAGTAGTTATGTTGTATTACAGGAAGCTATCAGGGTAAAGTAGTTATGTTGTATTACAGGAAGCTATCAGGGTAAAGTAGTTATGTTGTATTACAGGAAGCTATCAGGGTAAAGTAGTTATGTTGTATTACAGGAAGCTATCAGGGTAAAGTAGTTATGTTGTATTACAGGAAGCTATCAGGGTAAAGTAGTTATGTTGTATTACAGGAAGCTATCAGGGTAAAGTAGTTATGTTGTATTACAGGAAGCTATCAGGGTAAAGTAGTTATGTTGTATTACAGGAAGCTATCAGGGTAAAGTAGTTATGTTGTATTACAGGAAGCTATCAGGGTAAAGTAGTTATGTTGTATTACAGGAAGCTATCAGGATAAAGTAGTTCTGTTGTATTACAGGATGCTATCAGGATAAAGTAGTTCTGTTGTATTACAGGACGCTATCAGGTTAAGTAGTACCTGCCCCCCTCCCCCTCCTCCTCCTCTCACCTCCAGGAGCGCGTCTGTCTACTGGCCCCACAGCTGAAAGGTCTTCTGTGATCTGCTGTCACACACGCAGGCAAGAAATAAATATTAATACACCGTTACTATTTTGACATTTGAAAAATACTACAAGATATTTAAAGAATAGTTATGACAGCACAAGCACAAAAAAAGCCACAGACACACACACACACAGTCTCTCTTTCACATTGAAACACACCGTCCCTGTGACAGGATGTGTGTGATGCGGTTGACTACAGTCATTGTGGGTGTGCGTGTGGGATGCTGTGGCAGGAAGGTTGTTATGGAGTGGGGAGGACAGGCCGCGACACCCAGCCACCGAGCACTGACAAAAAAAAAAACTCAGACCAAACCAAAATGGCAGCATTTTCCCAGCATCAGGTCTAGTGTGAACATCAAAATGGCAGCATTTTCCCAGCATCAAGGCCTAGTGTGAACATCAAAATGGCAGCATTTTCCCAGCATCAAGGCCTAGTGTGAACATCAAAACGGCAGCATTTTGCCAGTATCAAAGCCTATAGTGTGAACAACACACAGAAAGCCATCCTCCATTTGAGCTTTGTGCTGGTAACACACACAGGGTTGAGCCTGGGAATGGGGCAGAGGCATTCAGTCTCACAGTATTAGATGAGAAGAGGAGGTTGCCAGAGACATTTATTATTGATGCCATGTGTTTCATAGAGTGCCTAAGTGCCTTCGTGGCTACACATTCAATCCATTCATTTAAATCTATACATTAAAGCCAATAGGCCCTAGACATCTAGTATAATAAAACAGATCTAGTACAGATCTATTGACATGTCCCATTCACGCCCTAGTACAGATCTATTGACATGTCCCATTCACGCCCTAGTACAGATCTATTGACATGTCCCATTCACGCCCTAGTACAGATCTATTGACATGTCCCATTCACGCCCTAGTACAGATCTATTGACATGTCCCATTCACGCCCTAGTACAGATCTATTGACATGTCCCATTCACGCCCTAGTACAGATCTATTGACATGTCCCATTCACGCCCTAGTACAGATCTATTGACATGTCCCATTCACGCCCTAGTACAGATCTATTGACATGTCCCATTCACTCCCTAGTACAGATCTATTGACATGTCCCATTCACGCCCTAGTACAGATCTATTGACATGTCCCATTCACGCCCTAGTACAGATCTATTGACATGTCCCATTCACGCCCTAGTACAGATCTATTGACATGTCCCATTCACGCCCTAGTACAGATCTATTGACATGTCCCATTCACGCCCTAGTACAGATCTATTGACATGTCCCATTCACTCCCTAGTACAGATCTATTGACATGTCCCATTCACGCCCTAGTACAGATCTATTGACATGTCCCATTCACTCCCTAGTACAGATCTATTGACATGTCCCATTCACTCCCTAGTACAGATCTATTGACATGTCCCATTCACGCCCTAGTACAGATCTATTGACATGTCCCATTCACGCCCTAGTACAGATCTATTGACATGTCCCATTCACGCCCTAGTACAGATCTATTGACATGTCCCATTCACGCCCTAGTACAGATCTATTGACATGTCCCATTCACGCCCTAGTACAGATCTATTGACATGTCCCATTCACTCCCTAGTACAGATCTATTGACATGTCCCATTCACGCCCTAGTACAGATCTATTGACATGTCCCATTCACGCCCTAGTACAGATCTATTGACATGTCCCATTCACGCCCTAGTACAGATCTATTGACATGTCCCATTCACGCCCTAGTACAGATCTATTGACATGTCCCATTCACTCCTTAGTACAGATCTATTGACATGTCCCATTCACTCCCTAGTACAGATCTATTGACATGTCCCATTCACTCCCTAGTACAGATCTATTGACATGTCCCATTCACGCCTAGTACAGATCTATTGACATGTCCCATTCACGCCCTAGTACAGATCTATTGACATGTCCCATTCACTCCTTAGTACAGATCTATTGACATGTCCCATTCACTCCCTAGTACAGATCTATTGACATGTCCCATTCACTCCCTAGTACAGATCTATTGACATGTCCCATTCACTCCCTAGTACAGATCTATTGACATGTCCCATTCACTCCCTAGTATAGATCTATTGACATGTCCCATTCACTCCCTAGTACAGATCTATTGACATGTCCCATTCACGCCCTAGTACAGATCTATTGACATGTCCATTCACTCCCTAGTACAGATCTATTGACATGTCCCATTCACTCCCTAGTACAGATCTATTGACATGTCCCATTCACTCCCTAGTACAGATCTATTGACATGTCCCATTCACGCCCTAGTACAGATCTATTGACATGTCCCATTCACGCCCTAGTACAGATCTATTGACATGTCCCATTCACGCCCTAGTACAGATCTATTGACATGTCCCATTCACTCCCTAGTACAGATCTATTGACATGTCCCATTCACTCCCTAGTACAGATCTATTGACATGTCCCATTCACGCCCTAGTACAGATCTATTGACATGTCCCATTCACGCCCTAGTACAGATCTATTGACATGTCCCATTCACGCCCTAGTACAGATCTATTGACATGTCCCATTCACTCCCTAGTACAGATCTATTGACATGTCCCATTCACGCCCTAGTACAGATCTATTGACATGTCCCATTCACGCCCTAGTACAGATCTATTGACATGTCCCATTCACTCCCTAGTACAGATCTATTGACATGTCCCATTCACGCCCTAGTACAGATCTATTGACATGTCCCATTCACTCCCTAGTACAGATCTATTGACATGTCCCATTCACTCCCTAGTACAGATCTATTGACATGTCCCATTCACTCCCTAGTACAGATCTATTGACATGTCCCATTCACTCCCTAGTACAGATCTATTGACATGTCCCATTCACGCCCTAGTACAGATCTATTGACATGTCCCATTCACTCCCTAGTACAGATCTATTGACATGTCCCATTCACGCCCTAGTACAGATCTATTGACATGTCCCATTCACGCCCTAGTACAGATCTATTGACATGTCCCATTCACGCCCTAGTACAGATCTATTGACATGTCCCATTCACTCCCTAGTACAGATCTATTGACATGTCCCATTCACGCCCTAGTACAGATCTATTGACATGTCCCATTCACGCCCTAGTACAGATCTATTGACATGTCCCATTCACTCCCTAGTACAGATCTATTGACATGTCCCATTCACGCCCTAGTACAGATCTATTGACATGTCCCATTCACTCCCTAGTACAGATCTATTGACATGTCCCATTCACGCCCTAGTACAGATCTATTGACATGTCCCATTCACGCCCTAGTACAGATCTATTGACATGTCCCATTCACTCCCTAGTACAGATCTATTGACATGTCCCATTCACGCCCTAGTACAGATCTATTGACATGTCCCATTCACTCCCTAGTACAGATCTATTGACATGTCCCATTCACGCCCTAGTACAGATCTATTGACATGTCCCATTCACGCCCTAGTACAGATCTATTGACATGTCCCATTCACTCCCTAGTACAGATCTATTGACATGTCCCATTCACTCCCTAGTACAGATCTATTGACATGTCCCATTCACTCCTTAGTACAGATCTATTGACATGTCCCATTCACTCCTTAGTACAGATCTATTGACATGTCCCATTCACTCCTTAGTACAGATCTATTGACATGTCCCATTCACTCCTTAGTACAGATCTATTGATATAATCCATTCATTCTTTGAAAAAATCCACTCCATAATCGGACAACCTTTCTGAAGTTCCACACAAGTCTGTGGTCTTTTCAAAACGCATCATGCTTTTCTCCAAAGACTACGCACACTGAAGCCTTGTGTGACGTGGACTGAGTAGAAGTTGAAGCCAGTCAGAGTGACCACAGGTGATAAAACCGTGTCCAGCCAGCTAGGCCACGTCCCCACCTCCGGTCAGATCTGGGTTACGCTCAATAGGGCCATGCAACCAACAAAAAAAAAACATTTCAAAAATGTTTTGCAACTGGAAATGAAAACGTGGGTTTCTTATTGAACCAGGTCCAGGGAGTACCTCCTTGATTCAGTCAGTTAATTATAATTATTATTCATATTATAATTATAATTAATTATATATATTTTTTGGGTGCCTAATGAACACAACCCTGAGGTAGTACTTTGGGTCGAACCAGAATACAGGACAGAACGTGTTAGGACCTCTGAATATGGACTTAGACGGGACAGGAGACACCTTGGTGTGTGAGAGTTAAAGAGAGAGACAGACCAGACACATCTGTCTGTGTACAGGGCAGGCTTCACATTGTCTCGATTCAGACTATTTGACATTATTTTGAGAGAGAGAGGGCGCGACAGAGAGCGCGCGACAGGGAGCGTGAGCGACAGAGAGCGAGAGCGACAGAGAGCGAGAGCGACAGAGAGCGAGAGCGACAGAGAGCGAGAGCGACAGAGAGCGAGAGCGACAGAGAGCGAGAGCGACAGAGAGCGAGAGCGACAGAGAGGGAGAGCGACAGAGAGGGAGAGCGACAGAGAGAGCGCGACAGAGAGAGCGCGACAGAGAGAGCGACAGAGAGAGCGACAGAGAGAGCGACAGAGAGAGCGACAGAGAGAGCGACAGAGAGAGCGCGACAGAGCGACAGAGAGAGCGAGCGAGAGAGCGCGACAGAGAGCGAGAGAGCGACAGAGAGCGAGCGAGACATTGAAATAGAAAGATAAATTAAGAGAAAGTGAACAAGGAGAGATGGAGTAAGAGTGAATTAGTAACCTGCAATATCGTTATCATTCATCCCCCTCAGTTATCGTCCGCCCCCCCTCTCATCATTCATCCCCCTCAGTTATCGTCCGCCCTCCCTCTCATCATTCATCCCCCTCAGTTATCGTCCGCCCTTCCTGTTATCAATCATCCCCCTCAGAGGGAGAGAGAAAGAGCGATGGGTTTCCATGGTAACCTGGGATGGCATCGCTCCAGTGTTTGTGAAGTGCAGTGGGGATGTTTCATTGTGGGAAAATATAACTAGTGAGATGAGAGAGAGTGTGTCTGAGTGAGGTGAGTGAGGTGAGGTGTGAGTGAGGTGAGTGAGGTGAGTCTGAGTGAGGTGAGTGAGTGAGATATAAAAGGTGACACGGGTCTCATTTGGGTGTCTGACAGAGTGGATACACAGGCCAGTGTGAGGAATAGACACATAGTGAATACAACTCCTATGCAGTGAGAACTAACATTCATGTTTAACAGACACATGCATAAGTCCAGTACAGGCAGATTGTATGTTCTACTTATTGTATGTACTATGTAGTAGTAGTTTGGATACTCTCATCATCATTACATATCCAGTCATTACTACACATTATTGTACAGTCTGTCTGGTTATTACCACGGGCGGTGTACAGGATGTATGTTCACAGGGTTATTGACCAGGCACACACACACACACACAAACACACACAAACACACACAGATACAAACACACACACAGATACAAACACACACACACACACACAGATACAAACACACAGATACAAACACACACACACACACACACAGATACAAACACACACACAGATACAAACACACACACAGATACAGATACAAACACACACACAGATACAAACACACACACACACACACACACAAACACACACACACACACACAAACACACACACAGATACAAACACAGATACAAACACAGATACAAACACACAGATACAAACACACACAGATACAAACACACAGATACAAACACACAGATACAAACAAACACACACACAGATACAAACACACAGATACAAACACACAGATACAAACAAACACACACACACACACACAGATACAAACACACACAGATACAAACACACACACACACACACACAGATACAAACACACACAGATACAAACACAAACACACACACACACAGATACAAACACACACACACACACAGATACAAACACACAGATACAAACACACACACACAGATACAACACACAGATACAAACACACACACACAGATACAAACACACAGATACAAACACACACACACAGATACAAACACACACACACACAGATACAAACACACAGATACAAACACACACACACAGATACAAAACACACACACACACAGATACAAACACACAGATACAAACACACAGATACAAACAAACACACACACAGATACAAACACACACACACAGATACAAACACAGATACAAACACACACACACACACACACAGATACAAACACACAGATACAAACACACAGATACAAACACACACACACACACAGATACAAACACACAGATACAAACACACACACACACACAGATACAAACACACACAGATACAAACACAAACACACACACACAGATACAAACACAAACACACACACACAGATACAAACACAACACAACACACAGATACAAACACAAACACACAGATACAAACACCAGATACAACACACACACACAGATACAAACACACAGATACAAACACACACACACAGATACAAACACACAGATACAAACACACACACACACAGATACAAACACACACACACACAGATACAAACACACAGATACAAACACACAGATACAAACAAACACACACACAGATACAAACACAGATACAAACACACAGATACAAACACACAGATACAAACACACACACACACACAGATACAAACACACAGATACAAACACACACACACACACAGATACAAACAAACACACACACACAGATACAAACACACACACACACACACACACACACACACAGATACAAACACACACAGATACAAACACACACACACAACAGATACAAACACACACACACACACACACAGATACAAAACACACACACACACCACACACAGATACAACACACACACACACACACACAGATACAAACACACACAGATACAAACACACACAGATACAAACACACACAGATACAAACACACACACACACAAGATACAAACACACACACACACACAGATACAAACCACACACACACACAGATACAAACACACACACACACAGATACAAACACACACACACACAGATACAAACACACACACACAGATACAAACACACACACAGATACAAACACACACACACACAGATACAAACACACACACACACACCACACACAGATACAAACACACACACACACACACACACACCACACACAGATTACAAACACACAGATACAAACACACAGATACAAACACACAGATACAAACACACACATACAAACACACACCACACACACACAGATACAAACACACCCCACACACACAGATACAGATACAAACACACACACAGATACAACACACACACACCACAGATACAAACACACACACACAGATACAACACACACACACAGATACACAAACACACACACACACGATACAAACACACACACACACAGATACAAACACACACAGATACAAACACACATAGATACAAACACACACAGATACAAACACACACAGATACAAACACACACAGATACAAACACACACACACACAGATACAAACACACACACAGATACAAACACACACACAGATACAAACACACACACAGATACAAACACACACACAGATACAAACACACACACAGATACAAACACACACACAGATACAAACACACACACAGATACAAACACACACACAGATACAAACACACACACAGATACAAACACACACACAGATACAAACACACACAGATACAAACACACACAGATACAAACACACACAGATACAAACACACACAGATACAAACACACACACAGATACAAACACGAAGCATCAAACCCAAGGTCACACCTTTGTTTTTGGATATGAATCCACTCACAACCTCATTGATACCCACCTCATGGGTGATCTACAGTTTTTCCGGTGCATTACTCTCAACCTAACTTGACTGTCAGGTTTTTGCAGCACCCTTTTATATCGCATGTAGAGAATGAAGAGTTTCTTGTGAAACCTAACTTTTGTTTCTCTTTCCCTCCAAACAGACAACGCACAGTAGAACCTTGAGGTGGGAAGGTATCGAGGTAGGAAGGTATCGAGGAAGGAACGTACCGAGGTAGGAAGGAACGTACCGAGGTAGGAAGGAACGTATCGAGGTAGGAAGGAACGTATCGAGGAAGGAAGGTATCGAGGAAGGAAGGTATCGAGGTAGGAAGGAATCGAGGTAGGAAGGTATCGAGGTAGGAAGGTATCGAGGTGTTACAATTCAATCTGCAACATTACAGAACATTCAGATAGGAAATAGATGATGTAGAACAGATATACAGTAATTGCCTATCATGAATATGGAATTTTATCAGCTCTATTCATTACATTTCTATACTTGCTTAAAGGAAAAATCCTTTTGGTATTTGTCCAGTGTTGATACAGTCCCAAAATGTGTTGCATGTCAGCAGTCAAGATATCAGGGAAAAAAGTGTCATTTTGTTTCGTTTTTTTTTGTTGCAATATACTGAAAGCTTTACTGCTGACTTGCAAAACATGTTGGGACTGTATGAATACTGGACTAACGTTAAAATATATATATATATATTTTTTTTTTGAGTGAATATTTCCTTTAATAGACTCTAGTCAGCTGGGAGCATTCCATCCAATGGTGTGAGATGTCCACGTGGCTCAACTGGCCACGACTGTGGCCTCTGACATTTCCCCCTGGTTAAAATACAGATGTGCTTTACAACTAAGGACAAATAGACTATATGCCAAATGGCACCCTATTAGCAACAGTGCACATTGGACACTGGTCATAAGTAGTGCACTACATAGGAAATAGGGTGCCAAGTGGGATGCATGTCACAGAGTATAGTTCTATCTAATTAGTGTTACCCTAGATTAATGTGTTGATACTTTATTCCACCTAGGAAGGAAGGTACGACAGACACCTCTGGTTAGGTGATTATCAGTCTAGGAAGGAAGGAAGGAAGGAAGGAAGGGGCGACAGACACCTCTGGTTAGGTGATTATCAGTCTAGGAAGGAAGGAAGGACAGACACCTCTGGTTAGGTGATTATCAGTCTAGGAAGGAAGGAAGGAAGGGACGACAGACACCTCTGGTTAGGTGATTATCAGTCTAGTAAGGAAGGAAGGAAGGAAGGGACGACAGACACCTCTGGTTAGGTGATTATCAGTCTATGAAGGAAGGACAGACACTTTTCTTCTTTATACTGGTAATATACTATCTGAACAATGTATTGTTCCCTACTGTAGACTATATATATATAGAATGAACTCTAGAATAACTTTTCTAATAAATTTTTGATAAAACATAACCTCCCAAAATCTGGAATATTACAATACGTGCTGAAATACAGCACCTGAACTACTTAAATGGTTCTGCATTCACAGAGAAAGAACAGTGATTGACCCTGAGTTTGAGTTGTGCGAAATTGCCTCGATTGTTCATACCTCACTTTGATGTTAAATATGACTGGGGTGTTGGCAGTTCTGCTACAGCTGAGATGAGAGAAGGAGGGGAAAATGAGTCCGTTATTCTCTCTCCCTCCCGTTCCCCCTCTCCCTCCCGTTCCCTCCCGTTCCCTCCTTCTCTCTCTCTCTCTCGCTCTCCCGCCCTCCCGTTCCCTCTCCCCCTCCCTCCCGTTCCCTCTCCTCCTCCCTCCCGTTCCCTCCCTCCCGTTCCCTCCCTCGCTCTCCCTCCCGTTCCCTCCCTCGCTCGCTCTCCCTCCCGTTCCCTCCCTCCCTCGCTCTCCCTCCCGTTCCCTCCCGTACCCTCGCTCGCTCTCCCTCCCGTTCCCTCCCTCGCTCGCTCTCCCTCCCTCCCGTTCCCTCCCTCGCTCTCCCTCCCGTTCCCTCCCTCCCTCGCTCTCCCTCCCGTTCCCTCCCTCCCTCCCGTTCCCTCCTTCTCTCTCTCTCGCTCTCCCGCCCTCCCGTTCCCTCTCCCCCCTCCCTCCCGTTCCCTCTCCTCCTCCCTCCCGTGCCCTCCCTCGCTCTCCCTCCCGTTCCCTCCCTCGCTCGCTCTCCCTCCCGTTCCCTCCCTCCCTCGCTCTCCCTCCCGTTCCCTCCCGTACCCTCGCTCGCTCTCCCTCCCGTTCCCTCCCTCGCTCGCTCTCCCTCCCGTTCCCTCCCTCCCTCGCGTTCCCTCCCTCCCTCGCTCGCTCTCCCTCCCGTTCCCTCCCTCCCTCGCTCTCCCTCCCTCCCGTTCCCTCCCTCCCGTTCCCTCCCTCGCTCTCCCTCCCGTTCCCTCCCTCCCTCGCTCGCTCTCCCTCCCGTTCCCTCCCTCCCTCCCTCCCTCCCTCGCTCTCCCTCCCGTTCCCTCCCTCGCTCGCTCTCCCTCCCTTCCCGTCCCTCCGCTCGCTCTCCCTCCCTCGCTCTCCCTCCCTGTCCCTCCCTCGCTCGCTCTCCCTCCCTGTCCCTCCCTCGCTCGCTCTCCCTCCCTCCCTCGCTCTCCCTCCCGTTCCCTCCCTCCCTCCGCTTCTCCCTCCCGTTCCCTCCCTCCCTCGCTCTCCCTCCCGTTCCCTCCCTCCCTCGCTCGCTCTCCCTCCCGTTCCCTCCCTCGCTCGCTCTCCCTCCCGTTCCTCCCTCGCTCGCTCTCCCTCCCTCCCTCTCCCTCCTCCCTCGCTCTCCCTCCCGTTCCCTCCCTCCCTCGCTCTCCCTCCCGTTCCCTCCCTCCCTCGCTCTCCCTCCCGTTCCCTCCCTCGCTCGCTCTCCCTCCCTCGCTCTCCTCCCGTTCCTCCCTCCCTCGCTCTCCCTCCCGTTCCCTCCCTCGCTCGCTCTCCTCCTCCCGTTCCCTCCCTCGCTCGCTCTCCCTCCCATCCCGTTCCCTCCCTCGCTCGCTCTCCCTCCCTCCCGTTCCCTCCCTCGCTCGCTCTCCCTCCCGTTCCCTCCCTCGCTCGCTCTCCCTCCCGTTCCCTCCCTCGCTCTCCCTCCCGTTCCCCTCGCTCGCTCTCCCTCCCCTCCTTCTCGCTCGCTCTCCCTCCCGTTCCCTCCCTCGCTCTCCCTCCCGTTCCCTCCCTCCCTCGCTCGCTCTCCCTCCCTCGCTCGCTCTCCCTCCCGTTCCCTCCCTCGCTCTCCCTCCCTCCCGTTCCCTCCCTCGCTCGCTCTCCCTCCCTCCGTTCCCTCCCTCGCTCTCCCTCCCGTTCCCTCCCTCGCTCGCTCTCCCTCCCTCCTTCTCGCTCGCTCTCCCTCCCGTTCCCTCCTTCTCGCTCGCTCTCCCTCCCGTTCCCTCCTTCTCGCTCGCTCTCCCTCCCGTTCCCTCCCTCGCTCGCTCTCCCTCCCGTTCCCTCCCTCTCGCTCGCTCTCCCTCCCGTTCCCTCTCTCGCTCGCTCTCCCTCCCGTTCCCTCTCTCGCTCGCTCTCCCTCCCGTTCCCTCCCTCCCGCTCGCTCTCCCTCCCGTTCCCTCCCTCCCGCTCGCTCTCCCTCCCGTTCCCTCCCTCTCGCTCGCTCTCCCTCCCGTTCCCTCCCTCTCGCTCGCTCTCCCTCCCGTTCCCTCCCTCCCGCTCGCTCTCCCTCCCGTTCCCTCCCTCCCTCGCTCTCCCTCCCGTTCCCTCCTTCTCTCTCGCTCTCCCTCCCGTTCCCTCCCTCGCTCTCCCTCCCGGTCCCTCCCTCGCTCTCCCTCCCGGTCCCTCCCTCGCTCTCCCTCCCGGTCCCTCCCTCGCTCTCCCTCCCGGTCCCTCCCTCGCTCTCCCTCCCGGTCCCTCCCTCGCTCTCCCTCCCGTTCCCTCCCTCGCTCTCCCTCCCGTTCCCTCCCTCGCTCTTCCTCGCTCTCCCTCCCGTTCCCTCCCGTTCCCTCCCTCGCTCTCCCTCCCGTTCCCTCCCTCGCTCTCCCTCCCTCCCGTACCCTCCCGTTCCCCGGCCCTCTCTATCCTTCTCTCTAACTCCAAGCATCAATGAGCAGACAGACAGGCTTGCTGAAACCAGGGAGGGCATTCTTCATTAGGACAGACACGGCACAGAGACTCGCCAATGTATTCCCTCATTAGCAAGTACATGTGCTGCACACTTCAGTAAAAACCATGGGGACCACCCATGTAGTCATGCCCTCTCTAACAACCACACACAATAAAGAGAGCAGCTCTCTGGTGACTAAATAGTGAAAGAGCTGTTTATTTGGCTCCCTGATTTGAATACTGCTACTTCTGCTTTTTGCACTCCAGACAACAATTATCTGCTGATAAAGTTACAAAATCAATCTCCGAAGAGGGTAAATCCTCACTGCAGAAACAATCAATAGCAGGGAAGAACAAGTCGTTCTGGTCCACGGCTCATTTTTGCAGTGTTTTTTTTTTCTCACAGGTAATCAAATCCTTTGACCAGGTAGAAATGTACTTGAACGCACATTTCACATTCTGACAATGGCACCCTACTTTTAGGGTTTTCCATTGGAGATCAAAAATCATGGTCCAAGTCGAATATGAAGCATTTTCAACAAAGAGTCATTTGGGAGCCAAATGAACGGCTCCCAAACGACTCATAACGTGTGTAGTAAACTAACACAGTGCTGTCATTCAAGCAACCTCTCAACAGACTTCATCCTCTGGTGCCATTCTACTTACAGCACATCTAAACACTAACACTAGTTCACTAGGAAACCAATCCTCACTCAGCAATATCAATTTAACGTCTATTACATGTTGGTTCAGCGTAATTTCATTGTAATGACATGGAAACAACGTTGAGTCAACCAGTGTATGCCCAGTGGGATACGTCTTTATGTGAAGTCATATCTAGAGCTAGTAATTTATTAACGTTGTAAGCTAGACTTTCTGATCTGTTGCATCAGCCTCAGTGCTTTAAAAAAAAGGGTTTTTGATGCTAGTGGTTGTATTAATTTGAGCTCGATCACATCCCAGAACTGTCCAGCCTTTTATTTGGAATATTTATGTAATGCACAGAAGGACAAGTTGACCAATAGAACAGGTCAACTTTTGTATTATGGGGGAGAGTAGAGATTGACATAGGCTAGTGCTTTTGCTGTTCCTTAGACCTACTCATCTTGTTGGCTGACGGAAAATAGGCGGTTCTACTAACATCAATATGCTTCTCGGAATTCAATAAGAGGGGCGCACAGTTGTGTCCTCAATGTCTCCGTCTTCACTTGTAGCCTACTTCTTAACTGTGATAAGGACCCGATCACATGATGATGATGGGTATTGGCTAATAAGAATTGAGATATCTGAGAGGCCCATGTGACTGAGAGGTGGTTCGGCGCACGGCAGCCTGGAGAAGGAAATTATAATCAGCCTAAGGGTACAACGGCCACTTTGGCTGCAACAGGCATGGATTTTTTTAGGGAACATTACGGCCACACAAGGGGGATGCCACCGGGATTTTCGAGACCTGGTGAGAATATTATCAAGTTCTTGCCAAATTGTGAATGAGAGACTGATGAAGTGTGTGCAGCAATTAAACAAAGTAGAGCTCATGCCTTTCATGTGACTTTTTTCAAATCATCATTAATCTCATCATGCAGCCTTACATTATATTAAAAATCTAAACATATAGCCCAACATTTGTATCACAACTAAAGTTAAGGAACTATAAATGAAGCAGATATGAGGACCTGGTTCTTTGTTAACCCCTCAACACAGAATACCTGCATGTGCGAACTCCCTTGGAAATCGTTTGGAGAAAATATCCTTTCTATTTTAAATCAGCTATGTTCAATTGAATTCTAAGAATGCCACAGAATTCTAGAATTCTAAGCAAATCTTGTCTGCTAAATTAACTATTGTAGGCCACAGCCATTAATAAGCATAGCCAGATCAGGGCCTAACATAAGGACAACTCAGAGTATGTTATTCTGTTCTTCTGAAATAGACTACATGTTCTTCGTGTCATGTTTCTCTAGACTTGTCTAAAATGATTAAGCCACTGATGTTCCAAAGGTCTGCATCAGTGGCTTGTAGGCTATGCAGGAAACTAAAATGTATTTATGTTAATTAACGGTCAATTACCGTGAGACTGGCAGTTATTTGCTTGACAATCACCGGCTGACAACATTTTGTGACCGCCACAGCCCTAGTTGTTATGCATACTTATGGATGTTATCATTATCGTGGCTTTGTTTACACTGACTATTCATTTAAGTTGCACTGTATTAAAATGGCCCCTAAACAACAAGTAAACATTACCCATCGACAACAACATTGAACTCCAGCTGAGGTTCTCCATCTACAGAGATAGTCGGGAAAACACACTGACACACTCAAATCCTTTTGACTTCAAAGACATGAGTAAAAAAAAGAAAAGAAATGAAGCTCTTATATCAAGCCATGCGCAGACAGACAGAGGAAGACCCGGAGATGAACGGAGAGAAAGAAGGGAACAGAGACGTTGTAATGAAGGTGTGTCGGCAACAACAAAAAGAATGAGCTGCTGTTGTGAACACACTGCTGCAGTGCCTTTCAGAGGCCTGTAATTTTAAGATGGTAATATTCAGAGAGCCGAGGGGTAGGCAGGACCCGTAACAATGCCTCTCTGCCAGATCCAAAACCCTATGATCCTCTGGCTGCCACGCTCCTGAATGTTTTTGTTTGGAAACAAATAGTTTAGACACTTCCACTAAAGCACAGTGACATCCCCATGCACTAAACAGTGCCCGAAAAGCCACTAAACAGTGCCCGAAAAGCCACTAAACAACACAAAGAACACTTTGGGAAAAAAAGGGTTCTTTGGATGTCCCGGGTATGAGAACCTTTTTTGGTTCCAGGTACAGTAGAACCCTTTGGAACCAATAAGAAATACCCTACAGGGAGAACCAAAGAACCTTTATGGTGAAGAGAAGAAGAGTAGAAAATAAGGAAGCCAAGAGAGCGAGAGGTACCCCTCCCTCCTTTCCTCCTCAGCTATGAAATGTGCAAAAACAAAAAACTGTGTTGGAGGTTAGCGGCCATTTATTCCAGGCCGTGTGGCTAATGACCCTTAACTGATGCTAGCAGTTGCTGGGCCGCGGGACAAGAGAAGATAAGTAACCTGGTATATTAAGGTTGGTTGGAGGGAGCTGAGCTGAGCTTAGCCTAACGAGTGTTAACGGGCAAGTCAGCATGAGTCATCTAATTAGGACTGGGTCGTATTCATTAGGGCCACATCCTCCAGTTAGGACTGGGTCGTATTCATTAGGGCCACATCCTCCAGTTAGGACTGGGTCGTATTCATTAGGGCCACATCCTCCAGTTAGGACTGGGTCGTATTCATTAGGGCCACATCCTCCAGTTAGGACTGGGTCGTATTCATTAGGGCCACATCCTCCAGTTAGGACTGGGTCGTATTCATTAGGGCCACATCCTCCAGTTAGGACTGGGTCGTATTCATTAGGGCACACGGTAGCAGTTCAGGTGGTCCCTTCCTTTTTCAGTCCGCTTTCCTCTGTTCGGTGCCTAATGAATACGACCCAGGCAGTCACATAGCATCCCTTCTTCAGAGCTACTTATCCTCGTACACAGAGGGGGAGACTGAGGAGAGACGACCATTTTAGCTTCAGTGAACTGGCGCTGATGGGAACACAGCAGTGGCGCGGGGGGGGGGGGGGGGGGGGGTGTACACTACGCCTTCCTCTCAACTTATTTGATTCGACTGTCTCTGTCACAACCACAAATGACGGATACGGGAGAAGGTGTGTGTGTGTGTGTGTGCGGCACCTTCTTGTGTGTGTGTGTGGGTGGGTGGGGGAGGTAATGCCTCCAAGGGCAGCCTAATGTTACCTTTTATCGACATCCAGCAGTGAATATGAGCCTTTGTCTCCAGTCTTAGAAAATTGAGAATTTAAGGCTTCCTTTACCTAACCAGCTGATACACTAACACTAGATCTCTCAACTAAGGTTAAGTCCCAATTATCTCTCCTTCCTCTCCGGAAGTGTGGTCTTGTTCATTACTTCCAACACATTTTAAAATCATTGGATTGGTGTAAGCATGGGCGGGGAGGAAACATTGGGACTAGGGACAGACACAGTTGAATCAAATATCCGAACAGACGTTAGTATCCAACTACTTGACTCGAGTATTTTGACAATGAAAAAGCTTTGTCTAAATGACATTTGAATGATCCTTGTGACATTGTTATCTACAAGGATCTACCATGACATTTGAAATGCTTAAATTAAAAAAAATAATAATTTTGATTGTAGTTTTTATAACCGTGCGTTGAACTACTGCTGTACATCTAGCGCTGCAGTGAGTTTATCATCTTTCCACCCTTAAATATTACATGCACATACCTAACAGAGTTTCCACAAGACCTGACAATGATCAATGCAAAACACTCACTTTTTTGTAATCAGAATCAGTTCTATCATGGGTGAAAATCTGACTTCGCTTTTCACTGGTAGTCAAAACTACAGGTGAAAAGCAGTCCGTCCTGTTTACCTCTGCCACGTGCATTTGCGCCATAAAAAATGTTGACTATCCGGGTATCCGGAAAATGTCATGTTATTCGAATAGTAAAACAATTTCAAAATAGCCATCCTTAATTGGGACGTACCCCTTCCAACCGAAAGGCTGAGCTAACATCCAGAGTAAATGCTGTAGCCTAAACTGCTCTTCGAAAGCTGAGCTAACATCCAGAGTAAATGCTGTAGCCTAAACTGCTCTTTTAAAGCTGAGCTAACATCCAGAGTAAATGCTGTAGCCTAAACCGCTCTTTTAAAGCTGAGCTAACATCCAGAGTAAATGCTGAAGCCTAAACCGCTCTTTTAAAGCTGAGCTAACATCCAGAGTAAATGCTGTAGCCTAAACCGCTCTTCGAAAGCTGAGCTAACATCCAGAGTAAATGCTGTAGCCTAAACCGCTCTTTTAAAGCTGAGCTAACATCCAGAGTAAATGCTGTAGCCTAAACCGCTCTTCGAAAGCTGAGCTAACATCCAGAGTAAATGCTGTAGCCTAAACTGCTCTTTGAAAGCTGAGGAAGTTACTGAGTAAAAAAGAAAACAGGGAGAGTTGCTTTGCCTCTGTCAAAAATATAGAAAAAAGTGTCTGAAAAAGGGGCTCATTGAAAATAAGGTTTGAAATAGACTTTTATATAAAATTGTTTGTAGCAGTTTGGAAATGGAAATGATCTCTTTCAATGATAATAATCATGATTGCTCTCAATCTACAGGCTAAAGAGGCACAGAATGGAGAGCAATGCTAATTCATACAGTCCTTCATTAAAGAGGTCCCCTCGTTAAATCACTCACACACTGCAATTAGAGAAGGACCAGGAAACACAACTTTATGACCTTATATAAAACGTTAGACCAAGCACACATCTCTCTCTCTCTCTCTCTCTCTCTCCAGAACAAGACTGCATGTGATCAAGACTATATTGAGGGTCTAGATGTGGGTGATGTCTACCTGCCTGCCTGCCGGTCTTTAGCAAATGGAAAAAGGCAAACTTTAGGCTAAGAAAGAGCAGAAAGAGCTGAAATGCACTGTGCTCCCAGTTTGAGCCCTCTTTCACGGAGACGCCACACTCGAGAGGAAACCACTAGGCCTCAATGAATAAAGACCCAGGGTAGTGTTCATTAGGGCACAGATAACGTTTTAAAACGTCTTGCAACGGATAACAAAAATGTGCGTTTCTTATTCGCCAGACAGCCTTGCGTCACAGGGAGCCATAAGAACAGTCAGGTGACATCCTGGCTTTAAAACCACACTCCTATTCATTAGACACTAAACAGAAGAAAAACTTACTGAAACATCTGAACTTGCTTGTTTGTATTTTCTGTTGCAAAAAGTTGCTACATTTTGTCCTAATGAATAGGACCCAGGGGGAGGTAAAGCAAAGTGGGGTTATTTGCTTGGAAGCCCTTTACAGGAGGTTTCCTTGTAAAGAAACAAGGAGGTACCCTCTATATCCCCTTAATCTCTTTCATCACCTCCTGCCTTTAAAAATGGGAAAACATGAAGCCTTTGTTGGAGGGCCCAGTAGGATGGAAGAGCAGTCACAGAGTAGTCAAGGGCCTGGGAACCACAGTGGGCCCAGTAGGACAGGGTCTGGAACTTGGACTGGCGGTAGCAACTGGATGCCAACAGCTTGCAGAAAGGGGGGGGGGGAACTGTGAAAGGGCTCTTGGAGAATGAGGAGAGAGAGAGAGAGCAACAATGTAGGTGTGGGTAAGGAGGACTTGCATTTATTTCCGAGAAGTCGGCTACAGCAACTAAGTTACCACAACAGCTAGTTTGAAGCTACAGTGTCAAATCTTTTCTACCTCCTTACCACCCGGTTTTGAATTGTACCACAGAAGAGAGAAAGAGGGAAGAAATGACAGCTCTCTGGCATTCCGCACCCTCTTTATATCTCGGCCTGGAATCTTAGAGCCCCGGTCTGACCACGCTACAGACTAGCATTTGATTTACTGTAGCTTTTAGCCCGGGACAGGGAAAGACAGAGTGCTCGGAGGTTAAGTGGCAGAGACGTGGGAACCCTACAACACAATCCAGTAGTGGTCTTTCTCTTTGTGTTCCATCCTTTTGCTCTGACCCGTTCACACATATGTTGTTTTGAACATACAACCTTTATTTAGACAGGGAGTCAATGCTGAGGCCAAGGTGTCTTTATTTAGACAGGGAGTCAGTGCTGAGACCAAGGTGTCTTTATTTAGACAGGGAGTCAGTGCTGAGACCAAGGTGTCTTTATTTAGACAGGGAGTCAGTGCTGAGACCAAGGTGTCTTTATTTAGACAGGGAGTCAGTGCTGAGACCAAGGTGTCTTTATTTTAGACAGGGAGTCAATGCTGAGACCAAGGTGTCTTTATTTTAGACAGGGAGTCAATGCTGAGACCAAGGTGTCTTTATTTTAGACAGGGAGTCAGTGCTGAGACCAAGGTGTCTTTATTTTAGACAGGGAGTCAGTGCTGAGACCAAGGTGTCTTTATTTTAGACAGGGAGTCAGTGCTGAGACCAAGGTCTTTTTTATTTAGACAGGCAGTCAATGCTGATACCTAAAAATACACAATAAAATGCACATTCAAATATGTTATACACAACAATACACAACAAGCTAAACACAATGATAAAAAACAGACACATTGTTCTGTAAAAAGGTCCCCGAACAACCGTCTGAAATTACCTAGAGGCACCAAGACATCCCATTTTAAAGTACATTTTAGATCATTCCACACGTAAGGTGCAAGGAAATTAAAAGCGGATTTATCTAACTCTCTAGACGCCAAAGGAGTCTCCCGCCTTGTGTGGTAGGAAGGGCGGCTCGTGTGGTAGGGGGTTGTAGTTTAAAAGCCCAGAGTAAATCTCTCCTTCATGTGTTGAGTTGCTTCACATTAGTAGCTTTTAGCTTGACACCAGCTATCAAAATTGGGCTCATATTTTTGGTAACGCCATGAAATTGTCTCAGGCCTTTTAGTCAGTTGGCCATTTAAAATACTTATTTGAATCTTAAGAGCAACCAATAGACCATCTTATCTATCCTCCCATGCTATGGTCGTTGTATAGCTAAACAAGACTTATTCTGTATTCCAGTATTCGGTCGATTGAACCAGGTTGACTTGGATGTGAAGCAAATACTCTTTTCTGAAATACCAGGTGGGCTGGATTTTCACTTTTGTGCAATCTGGGAAAACTGTCAAATCCCTCTAGGGTCCTACTTCCTCCTCTCTGCCACAACATATGAATTCAGACACAGGCCACATTACAGAAGAAGAAAGAATGCCTTCACTGATGCATTTAAAAAGCATGTTATATCATCTTTCTTTGAGAAAGAACTTTAAGCCTATTCACAAGGATATTGGGCTGGATGCTGATAGGGGAAAGTTCCTGAATGATCAAATAAATGATTGTCAAAGCTTTTCATTTAGGCTATTTACAGAAAAAAAAGAAGTCCTGAATGCATTTTTCAATGTATTTTTATGTAAATAGGCAAGTCAGTTAAAGAACAAATTCTTATTTACAATGACGGCCTACCCCGGCCAAACCCTCCCCTAACGACACTGGGCCAATTGTGCGCTACCCTATGGGACTTCCCGATCACAGCCGGTTGTGATACAGTTCGGGATTGAACCCAGGTCTGTAGTGACGCCTCTAGCACTGAGATGCAGTGGGTTAGGCTGCAATAGACGACAATAAAAACCACAGGGGCCGACCAATTGGATCCTGGTCTGCTTAAGTGTCCAGGGCCCATCATTATTAGCTCAATAACACACATTTCTTATTTAACATTGTTATCAGGAAATATGAAATATTCCAAAAGTATGGAAATCATCTCTTGTGTTGCCGCTCCATAAAGACGGGGAAAGTAGTGATCTCAATAAATATCACCCCATTCCAAGGCTTCCTTGTCTATGATTCTAGAATCCTTGGTAAATGTACAACTTTGCTAAAAAAATGTTTATCTGAGTAATGAATTTTGAATATAAATCAATCAGGGTTTAGTCCTGGTCAACAACCACTACAGTCAGGGTTTAGTCCTGGACAACAACCACTACAGTCAGGGTTTAGTCCTGGTCAACAACCACTACACAGTCAGGGTTTAGTCCTGGACAACAACCACTACACAGTCAGGGTTTAGTCCTGGACAACAACCACTACACAGTCAGGGTTTAGTCCTGGACAACAACCACTACAGTCAGGGTTTAGTCCTGGACAACAACCACTACAGTCAGGGCTTAGTCCTGGACAACAACCACTACAGTCAGGGCTTAGTCCTGGACAACAACCACTACAGTCAGGGTTTAGTCCTGGACAACAACCACTACAGTCAGGGTTTAGTCCTGGACAACAACCACTACACAGTCAGGGTTTAGTCCTGGACAACAACCACTACACAGTCAGGGTTTAGTCCTGGACAACAACCACTACAGTCAGGGTTTAGTCCTGGACAACAACCACTACAGTCAGGGTTTAGTCCTGGACAACAACCACTACAGTCAGGGTTTAGTCCTGGACAACAACCACTACAGTCAGGGCTTAGTCCTGGACAACAACCACTACAGTCAGGGTTTAGTCCTGGACAACAACCACTACAGTCAGGGTTTAGTCCTGGACAACAACCACTACAGTCAGGGTTTAGTCCTGGACAACAACCACTACACAGTCAGGGTTTAGTCCTGGACAACAACCACTACACAGTCAGGGTTTAGTCCTGGACAACAACCACTACACAGTCAGGGTTTAGTCCTGGACAACAACCACTACACAGTCAGGGTTTAGTCCTGGACAACAACCACTACACAGTCAGGGTTTAGTCCTGGACAACAACCACTACAGTCAGGGTTTAGTCCTGGACAACAACCACTACAGTCAGGGTTTAGTCCTGGACAACAACCACTACAGTCAGGGTTTAGTCCTGGACAACAACCACTACACAGTCAGGGTTTAGTCCTGGACAACAACCACTACACAGTCAGGGTTTAGTCCTGGACAACAACCACTACACAGTCAGGGTTTAGTCCTGGACAACAACCACTACACAGTCAGGGTTTAGTCCTGGACAACAACCACTACAGTCAGGGTTTAGTCCTGGACAACAACCACTACAGTCAGGGTTTAGTCCTGAACATAGTACTAGTTTTGTCTGCTGAGCGAGATGTCCTAACAAACGCTTGGATAGCTTTTGCTGTCAAGCTTTTAGGAAATCTGACACGCCAGGTGGATTAACAACAAGCTAAGTTGTGTTTTGCTATATTGCACTTGTGATTATGAAAATGTAATATTTTTAGTAATTTAATTTGAATTTTGCGCTCTGCAATTCAGCGGATGTTGATGAAAATGATCCCGCTAACGGGAGTGCTGCATCAAGATTATTTTTTTTTTTACATAAACAGATCTTGTCTCTCTCTGGTTCACCAGGAAGCAGATAGTAGATAGCAGGTAGATAAACTATCTACCTGTTCTTGATTATGGAGATACTATTTATCAAAGTGCAGCTGCCTCTATTCTTAAACCCTTAGATGTTATTTTTCATAGAGCCCTTTGTTTAATCACAGAAGACAGTTGTATTTCTCATCACTGTAATTATTTACCAAGAAGGTTGTCTGGGCCTCTTTAAAGTCACGTAGATCACATCATTACACCCTTTTTGTGTTTACAAAGCCCTGTTCCACAAAATTGACTTACCGAACATCACTGTTAAGATTTTAAATGACAAGTCCCTCTCCCTACTACACCTTCCCCACCACACTCTCACCTTCCCTACCACACAAGGCTCAGTTTGACCTCAGGGCTCTTACCTCTATCACTCTTTCATGTCACAGCAGTTATCCCTCCCTCCCTCTGGTTCTGCTCTGGGGCTTCTTCCATTCCTTCGGGCCACTTCTCTTCATCCTCTCCTTCTCTCTCTCGCCATTTTCCTGTCCGCTTTCTGATAGCCTATGAAATCTAATAGGACAGAGGGAAACCGATAAAGAAATGGTTCCAGCATATGGAGGCATCCTCATCGTCATAAGGCTGAGGGCAGGGAACAGGCTGAGGGCAGGGAACAGGCTGAGGGCAGGGAACAGGCTGAGGGCAGGGAACAGGCTGAGGGCAGGGAACAGGCTGAGGGCAGGGAACATTCCATTAAAAACTACATTTGTCGAGAGAGTCGTGCCCAGGTTGTTGAATCCCAATCATTACATTAGTATTTCGATTATCTTTCAAAATGGTTACAACAAAGATATAAAATATTAGGGGGGGGGGGGGGGGAGAAAAATCCTTGGAAATAATACCAGGGTGGATGAGAGCAGCTATTTCTAATGCAGGGGTAAGATGGTGTCCAAAAGCTTCAATGCATTCAGTAGTTAAAAAAGGTGAGCGAAGCCAGAATAATGGACTGTTTTCGGGCCGAACAGCAGCAGCATACTGCAGGGAGATAACTTGTGTGGAGAGGGAGGGGGTCAGCTAGAGGGGAATCCACCGCTGTTATAAGTGTACTCATGAAATTGCTAACAGCTGTGCTCCTATTCAGCTAGTTAGTTTTTTTTTAATCATACAGGCGCACACAGATAGAGGATTAAGCAAATATTACACACAGAACAGTAAAACACAGCCGACCTTCTACTCCTCGCACCTCGCTTCAAGGAAACATGGGCAAGAGAACCCTACTGTGTGTGTGTGTGTGTGTCAGTGAACTCACTGCTTGTGCTCTTTGTCTCAATATAACCCCTCTTAATATTTTATTCTCTATTCTCTGCACCCTCCCTCCCTCCTCTCCAGCACCGCCTGCCTCCGCCGACCCTCCCCAAAAAACCTTGGGGAGGCAATGACAGTGCTCCTTTGTTCGCCCTCTCCTCTCGGCCCCCGTCGCTCTTTCACTCCCTCTGTGCCCACGTCGGTTGTGAGGGGAGGCATGCCTGGACAGGCGCAGGGAGGGAGTGCGAGCCAAGAGAAGGGTGAGAAGGGGAGGGTCTCTATCTCATTCCTCCACCTTTCTGTCAACTCGGCAATACCAGAGTGTGCTTGGGAGAGGGGGTCAGCAGTAAGGTTTGACCTCTGAACTAACCACTACAGGAGGTCAGCCACACCCCATAGCTGGGGCCTATAAGGCCTTTATATCAGAACATAAACAAAAAGTCCAAACTAAACACCGGGGAGAGACAAAACAGTTTGACTTAAGAGGCTCAGTGGCTTCACAAGAACAACGAGAAAAGGTTGAATTTTTGCATTTGTTTGGAAATAAAACATTCCAGACTACAGTAATAAAGGGGGGGGTACACCTTTAAAACAAAGAAGCATGCAGTCTGTTCATTATGGGAGACAGTTTTCTGAGCTGCTCCTTTAGCAAACCCATTCCCAAATAGTGGGCATAGAAACCGAATGACTAGAATGGGCATTCTGTAATTATATTTCTATGCTATATGTTGCCTGCAGTACTGTAGGTGCCTGGTGGTAATCAGGGAGCCTCCCTGCTAAGAACAGCTCATTTTCCCCAACCCATACTTTAAAGACGCCTAGCCTCCCAGGCAATCGGATCATTAACCTCAGCTAATCTACAAACATTACGTTTCGAAAAAAATGTCTTCCCAGGCTTAAGCTCTGTGCACAGCCAAAGCGCCTTGCTTATTCATTTGGAGGGTGCAAGACTGACTGTGTGAGTGAGATGGAGTGTACACATGAGCGTGTGTGTGTGTGCGTGCGTGCGTGCGAGTGAGCGAGACTGTGCATTTTTATCTACATGCGTGATGTCTACAAAAAAAATGAGCAGCCTTGGTGTCTGTTGTCTCTCCTGCCAAGCTAAGCCCCTGCTGGGATCTCAATCAATAGGACCGATGAAGACACCCCGTCGTGCCATGAGGGAAAACGCTAGTCTGTGTTTGAGACGGGCTGTCAATCCCCAAGGGTAGAGGGGGGCAGATATGGAAAGAGTTCCCTAAATGTGCAAAGATAATCTGAACAATATAGATATATAAATGAAATTAAAACCTAGCTTATATATCTCAAATGTGGAGATAAAAATGCACTGGCTCTAAAAATCAGGGATTCAGTATCTGAGATGGTTTCTTATTCATTTGGGGACGAAACTGATTCTGGATGTGATTAATACAAATGAGAAAATGCTAATTCACCCTGAGTGCAATAAACATGGTTCTAACCTATCGTACAATTCTGAAAGTCTATCCCTCATCTTCCTTCAATGTAACAAACATGAACCTCCGCAATAAAAAGGAACACATTTGTGGTTTTATGCATTTTTCCTTCTCTCTTTTAAAATGTGAATCTGGAGAAATTCCTTAATAACTAAATATACAGTACTTCAATGCTTGTACGACCTGCTAGATGAAGGCAATATGGTGGAAGCTACCTCATTGCACTGCTGATGTCTATAGACTCTTCAGTTAGGGTCGGGAAGGGCTTGGCAGCAAATTGAGACTGCTCGGTTATGTCTTGTCTTGCTCTTTATAGGCCCACACCACATCTCTGACAGAGATGAGTGATCAAGACTCCAGCCAAAGTGTACACAGGTGATTGGGAGGCGTCCCACGTGAACATCTGCGAATCAAACTGTCAATCTCAGAACAGGGAGGTTTTGTGTGAAGGGCGGAGTAGCTTCAGGTTTTCCTGACTTAACTGCCACGTTGGTCCGAGAACCAAGAAGCGTCCGGAAGCGATTCTGAGACGGTCATATTTACTCTCTGTGGTTAGAAGGACTGCCTTTGGGGAGTTAAACCAAACATTATAATGTGAGATGTCAGCTTGAAAATATGACTTGTGTTTCCCTTCGAATAATTTGAAACTTTAAAAAAAACTTCAGTAATATATAGACACAATATGTAATTTATAACATTATATGTTTCTTGCATTTGGTTAAGCACTATCATTCAGTCCAGAGGGTAGACTACGGCCCAGCGGCTAGACTACGGCCCAGAGGGTAGACTACGGCCCAGAGGGTAGACTACGGCCCAGAGGGTAGACTACGGCCCAGTGGGTAGACTACGGCCCAGAGGGTAGACTACGGCCCAGCGGGTAGACTACGGCCCAGCGGGTAGACTACGGCCCAGCGGGTAGACTACGGCCCAGAGGGTAGACTACGGCCCAGAGGGTAGACTACGGCCCAGAGGGTAGACTACGGCCCAGAGGGTAGACTACGGCCCAGAGGGTAGACTACGGCCCAGAGGGTAGACTACGGCCCAGAGGGTAGACTACGGCCCAGAGGGTAGACTACGGCCCAGAGGGTAGACTACGGCCCAGAGGGTAGACTACGGCCCAGAGGGTAGACTACGGCCCAGTGGGTAGACTACGGCCCAGCGGGTAGACTACGGCCCAGAGGGTAGACTACGGCCCAGCGGGTAGACTACGAAGTGTTTAAAAAAAAACTGCTCTCTCAAAGTTGCCATCTCAATTTAATTTCCAGTTAAATGCGTTTTTCTTATTATTATTTTCTTCTACATCTGATGTCACTACCACAGGAAGATTTTGTCATTTCAACCAAACAATGTGTGTCATTTCCTGCTATTCCAACTTCCAGATGAAATCGACGCAACAGCTCAGATACCAATTCTACAACAACCTTTTAAAACGTTATCCACCCGTGGAAGTTGGGGACTTTTAATTGTGCATGTTTAAAATGCTTTATAATATCATCGGTGACGTGTATCAATGTACACAATGTTCTTATAGTTGGTGATATCTTGCAATAGAATGTCACTTACATTCAAACTCGAGGCTTCTCCATTCCTCTACTTAACATGAGCCAATAGCAGCAGCATCCTCCTCCTCCTCCTCCTCCTAACCATCATATTTACCAAAGAGATCATCAATAAACATTTAAGAGGTGAGAATAAACTACCCAACATAGACCCTTGAGTGTTTCCTGCACCATATCTCAAAAGGTTAATAGACGTGTCAATTCCCTAGCCGAGATACCCTGCACCCCCACTCAACGCTCCTAATCAGCCTCCACAACCCTTCAGAGACCCCCCCCCCCCCCAGCCAACTCCAGACAGAGGGGCATTTATGAGTGGGACACTAACCAAATGAACATCCTCCTGGGAGCTATAGTTTAATTGTCCGTCCTCTCCTCTCTAAATTGAACAAGCTGCCGTACTCACACAAGAGGCAATGCGGATCTCTCTACCGTAAAAGACAGGCACGTTTCCATTATACTGCTTCGCCAAGTACTATACAGCTGTGTAGAATGGACCCCAAGGAGGTATCATCCCATCATACCGTCTGCAATTAAAAGGGAGGGAGACCCTGTAAGGTGAGATGTCCTATAGAACATCTTCCCCCATGGGTGTGATGTTCAGTCGTGGCCAAAAGTTTTTTAGAATGACACAAATATTAATTTCCACAAAGTTTGCTGCTCCAAGTGTCTTTAGATATTTTTGGCAGATGTTACTATGGAATACTGAAGTATAATTACAAGCATTTCATAAGTGTCAAAGGATTTTATTGACAATTACATGACGTTGATGCAAAGAGTCAATATTTCAAGACCTCAAGGCCCCTTTCAAGACCTCAGCAATCCGCCCTGGCATGCTGTCAATTAACATCTGGGCCACATCCTGCCTGACTGATGAGTTTCTTGGCCATGGACCCAAAATATCAATGTTTTGTTCCCCGAGCCACTTAGGTATCACTTTTGCCTTATGGTGCTCCATCGTGCTGCAAAAGGCATTGTCCGTCACCAAACTGTTCCTGGATGGTTGGGATAAGTTGCTCTAGGAGGATGTGTTGGTACCATTCTTTATTCATGGCTGTGTTCTTAGGAAAAATTGTGCGTGAGCCCACTCCCTTGGCTGAGAAGCAACCCCACACATTAATGGTCTCAGGATGCTTTACTGTTGGCATGACACAGGACTGATGGTAGCGCTCACCTTGTCTCTCCTGACAAGCTTTTTTCCGGATGCCCCAAACAATCGGAAAGGGGATTCAGAGAAAAGGACTTTTCCCCAGTCCTCAGTAGTTCAATCCCTGTACCTTTTGCAGAATATCAGTCTGTCCCTGATGTTTTTCCTGGAGAGAAGTGGCTTCTTTGCTGCCCTTTTTGATACTAGGCCATCCTCTAAAAGTCTTCGCCTCACTGTGCGTGCAGATGCACTCACACCTGTCTGCTGACATTCCTGAGCAAGCTCTGTACTGGTGGTGCCCCGATCCCGCAGCTGAATTAACTTTAGGAGACGGTCCTGGTGCTTGCTGGACTTTCTTGGGCGCCCTGAAGCCTCCTTCACAACAATTGAACCACTTTCCTTGACGTTCTTGATGATCCGAAGAAATGGTTGATTTAGGTGCAATTTTACTGGCAGCAATATCCTTGCCTGTAAAGCCCTTTTTGTGCAAAGCAATGATGACGGCACGTGTTTTCTTGTAACCGTGGTTGACAGAGGAAGAACAATGATTCCAACCCTCCTTTCGAAGTTTCCAGTCTGTTATTCAAACTCAATAAGCATGACAGAGTGATCTCCAGCATTGTCCTCTTCAACACTCACACCTGTGTTAACGAGAGAATCACTGACATGATGTCAGCTGGTCCTTTTGTGGCAGGGCTGAAATGCAGTGGAAATGTTTTTTGTGTGATTCAGTTCATTTGCATGGCAAAGAGGGACTTTGCAATTAATTGCAATTTATCTGATCACTCTTCATAACATTCTGGAGTATATGCAAATTGCCATCATACAAACTGAGGCAGCAGACTTTGTGAAAATTAATATGTGTCTCATTCTTAAAACTTTTGGCCACGACTGTAGAATGTATTTTACATTTTTGGGATGGACAACAGCAAATCAAATCAAATTTATTTATATAGCCCTTCATACATCAGCTGATATCTCAAAGTGCTGTACAGAAACCCAGCCTAAAACCCCAAACAGCAAGCAATGCAGGTGTAGAAGCACGGTGGCTAGGAAAAACTCCCTAGAAAGGCCAAAACCTAGGAAGAAACCTAGAGAGGAACCAGGCTATGTGGGGTGGCCAGTCCTCTTCTGGCTGTGCCGGGTGGAGATTATAACAGAACATGGCCAAGATGTTCAAATGTTCATAAATGACCAGCATGGTCGAATAATAATAAGGCAGAACAGTTGAAACTGGAGCAGCAGCATGGCCAGGTGGACTGGGGACAGCAAGTGTGGAGCTCACCTCTCCTCTTGTCCTCACCATTCCACGCTTCTCCCACATTCCTTCTATCCTTTCTTCTGTGTGTGGTAGTGTATTCTTTCAAAAACCCTGCTGTGTTTCTTAGAACAAGGCAGGGAGAAGTTGAACATGGTTCCAGTTTAGGTATCACCCAGCACTACATTAATGGCACAAGTGACGAAATCATGTCTCTTTTTGCTGCAGGAGATCAAGTCAGCTGTCAATTCCATCTTTCAAGGTTGAATTTGAACAACAGTCAACTACAGTAATGGTTTCATCTTTATCACTTAAAGGCAATACATGCTCCATTTGAAGAAAATAAGCTTTAGCTGACAGATTCACGACGTCTGTAGAATTTACAGTCGTTTGAAAAGAGAGAGGAAGTAGAGTGGCCATGTTCATCATTTACCTGGAAAGCGTTCAGCTAAAAACAATTACTAACCGGCTTTGTCGCTTACCCACCATTTAAATCATGTTCCTCAGTGGCTGTTCAGCTTTGATAGAACAACCCGACAGGACAAATACCGGTCTCATAGGAAATTGTGCAAATAATTTTCTTTCATCTCGGATCCTAGCGGCATTGTTCCATTCCCCCCACTCCCCCCGCGGGGTGCTAATCTGTGACAAACACTCGAAGACTCTGACACCTTGTCAAATCCCAAACTATCTAACCACAGACAGGAGAAGGGAGGGGGTAAATCTAACCAGAGCCGGGAGAAGGGGATAACTAACCAGAGCCGGGAGAAGGGGATAACTAACCAGAGCCGGGAGAAGGGGAAATCTAACCAGAGCCGGGAAAAGGGGAAATCTAACCAGAGCCGGGAGAAGGGGAAATCTAACCAGAGCCGGGAAAAGGGGAAATCTAACCAGAGCCGGGAGAAGGGGAAATCTAACCAGAGCCGGGAGAAGGGGAAATCTAACCAGAGCCGGGAGAAGGGGAAATCTAACCAGAGCCGGGATGCACACAGTGGGGCTTTATCCTGTAGGCCTATCAGCATTTGGTTTGCCAGTCTCCAAGATCCAATCTTCTAATACTCTATGCCGGTCGGAAGGATATCTGTCAGATAGTGCTGCCCCAAGGCCTCGGCTGCGTAATCGGATTCGGGCAGAAGGGGAGTAATACTGGCCCTGCCAACAGCCCTCTGCTCCACGCTCCCCTTACTGACCACCGCCAGGCTTCACCTCATCTTTTTCCACACACTGGGAATGGCGGGAATTATCCGTGTGTAACATGAGCTCCAAGATGAGGGAGGACAGACGAGTGGACTGAACGCTAATCCCTTTTCTCTCTCTGTGATAAATGTCATTGACCGGCTCAGTTTCAGATAGCTCAAGAATAAGCAGACCCCTCCCTTTGGAAAGGCAGACCCCTCCCTTTGGAAAGGTTTTGCTGTAAGTGCTGCCTTCACCAAGATCAATGGCACATGCCGTTGACTGGCCAGTTCAATCCTAGCAACAATGGTGAAAAATCTCTGCACATTTTTGTGACCGCAGTAGAACGACAACCGCAAGCCGGTTGGTTTATAAAGTTCATTTATCAAAAAACTTCCCCTTAATGAGGCCAAAAGTCTGATTGATTTCTCATGGAGATCAGTCTGTGTAGAAATTATACATTCCTCCTTGTCAACTCCCAAATCTATATGAAATAGGGCAGAGCATCTGTCTAGCCGCTCCATCCAGATGGCAGGAGAACAGATGTAATTTAGTTCATTAACCTAACAGCACTTAACCACTGGGCCATGTACTCTAGATGGTTCAGTCCATCAGAGAATTTTTTTTATTTTAAAGAAAGCGCCTTAATAGCATCAGGAAACCTTAACTACTGTCACATGTGCTCCCTCTCCGGCCTCTAGGTCACCAGGCTGCTCGTTAGGGAGCACACCGGTTACCAGCGTTACACGCATAATGACACTGACCTGGACTCCATCACCTCCTTGATTACCGGCCCTTTATACATGTCCCTCCCTTTGGTTTCTTCCCCAGTCGTCATTGTTGCTGTTTCATGTCGCTACACTACTGCTACTCTGTTTATCATATATGCATAGTCACTTTAACCATATCTACATGTACATATCACCTCAATCAACCTTACTAACCGGTGTCTGTATGTAGCCTCACTGCTGTTAATACCCTCTCTACTGCATGTAGCCTCACTGCTGTTAATACCCTCTCTACTGCATGTAGCCTCACTGCTGTTAATACCCTCTCTACTGCATGTAGCCTCACTGCTGTTAATACCCTCTCTACTGCATGTAGCCCCTCTACTGCATGTAGCCCCTCTACTGCATGTAGCCCCTCTACTGCATGTAGCCCCTCTACTGCATGTAGCCCCTCTACTGCATGTAGCCCCTCTACTGCATGTAGCCCCTCTACTGCATGTAGCCCCTCTACTGCATGTAGCCCCTCTACTGCATGTAGCCCCTCTACTGCATGTAGCCCCTCTACTGCATGTAGCCCCTCTACTGCATGTAGCCCCTCTACTGCATGTAGCCCCTCTACTGCATGTAGCCCCTCTACTGCATGTAGCCCCTCTACTGCATGTAGCCCCTCTACTGCATGTAGCCCCTCTACTGCATGTAGCCCCTCTACTGCATGTAGCCCCTCTACTGCATGTAGCCCCTCTACTGCATGTAGCCCCTCTACTGCATGTAGCCCCTCTACTGCATGTAGCCCCTCTACTGCATGTAGCCCCTCTACTGCATGTAGCCCCTCTACTGCATGTAGCCCCTCTACTGCATGTAGCCCCTCTACTGCATGTAGCCCCTCTACTGCATGTAGCCCCTCTACTGCATGTAGCCCCTCTACTGCATGTAGCCCCTCTACTGCATGTAGCCCCTCTACTGCATGTAGCCCCTCTACTGCATGTAGCCCCTCTACTGCATGTAGCCCCTCTACTGCATGTAGCCCCTCTACTGCATGTAGCCCCTCTACTGCATGTAGCCCCTCTACTGCATGTAGCCCCTCTACTGCATGTAGCCCCTCTACTGCATGTAGCCCCTCTACTGTTTTCACTGTCTTTTTTATTTCTTTACCTACCTATTGTTCCCCTAATACTTTTTTTGCACTATTGGTTTTATTTATTTATTTTATTTTACCTTTATTTAACCAGGTAGGCAAGTTGAGAACAAGTTCTCATTTACAATTGCGACCTGGCCAAGATAAAGCAAAGCAGTTCGACAGATAAAACGACACAGAGTTACACATGGAGTAAAAACAAACATACAGTCAATAATGCAGTATAAACAAGTCTATATACAATGTGAGCAAATGAGGTGAGAAGGGAGGTAAAGGCAAAAAAGGCCATGATGGCAAAGTAAATACAATATAGCAAGTAAAATACTGGAATGGTAGTTTAGCAATGGAAGAATGAGCAAAGTAGAAATAAAAAATAATGGGGTGCAAAGGAGCAAAATAAATAAATAAATAAAAATTAAATACAGTTGGGAAAGAGGTAGTTGTTTGGGCTAAATTATAGGTGGGCTATGTACAGGTGCAGTAATCTGTGAGCTGCTCTGACAGTTGGTGCTTAAAGCTAGTGAGGGAGATAAGTGTTTCCAGTTTCAGAGATTTTTGTAGTTCGTTCCAGTCATTGGCAGCAGAGAACTGGAAGGAGAGGCGGCCAAAGAAAGAATTGGTTTTGGGGGTGACTAGAGAGATATACCTGCTGGAGCGTGTGCTACAGGTGGGAGATGCTATGGTGACCAGCGAGCTGAGATAAGGGGGGACTTTACCTAGCAGGGTCTTGTAGATGACATGGAGCCAGTGGGTTTGGCGACGAGTATGAAGCGAGGGCCAGCCAACGAGAGCGTACAGGTCGCAATGGTGGGTAGTATATGGGGCTTTGGTGATAAAACGGATTGCACTGTGATAGACTGCATCCAATTTGTTGAGTAGGGTATTGGAGGCTATTTTGTAAATGGTTAGAGCCTGTAAGTAAGCATTTCACTGTGGTGAACAACACCTGCTGTATTCGGAGCACATGACAAATAAACTTTGATTTGATGTCGGTATTTGTTGTTTTGCTCATTTAGTGAATATATTTACTCCCTGAACTTGCTTCCTGACTCTCAGCGTACATTTGTTACAACTACGGCCAGGGGCTCATTTGCTCTGGCGTTATCAAACGGTGTAATAATTATGACAAGCCTCTGATTTTACGATCTTGTGATTATTACACCATGTCATACCATCTGAGTTTTTCTTCATTCATTTGAATATAGGGGCCTATGGAGTGGGGTTTAGGCAACCCACTGAAAGAAGAGAATGCGGAAGAAATCACCACCCGTTCCTGCGAAGAACCCTCACCCCGAGCCAATACAATGATTAAGACCTTCCTGCTTAGAACCCTCACCCCGAGCCAATACAATGACCTTCCTGCTTAGAACCCTCACCCCGAGCCAATACAATGACCTTCCTGCTTAGAACCCTCACCTCGAGCCAATACAATGACCTTCCTGCTTAGAACCCTCACTCCGAGCCAATACAATGACACAAAGACCTTCCTGTTTAGAACCCTCACCTCGAGCCAATACAGTGACCTTCTTGCTTAGAACCCTCACCCTGAGCCAATACAATGACACTAAGACCTTCCTGTTTAGAACCCTCACCTCGAGCAAAAACAATGACCTTCCTGCTTAGAACCCTCACCCGAGCCAATACAATGAGACCTTCCTGTTTAGAACCCTCACCTCGAGCAAAAACAATGACCTTCCTGCTTAGAACCCTCACCCGAGCCAATACAATGAGAACTTCCTGTTTAGAACCCTCACCCGAGCCAATACAATGATCTTCTTGCTTAGAACCCTCACCCGAGCCAATATAATGACCTTCCTGTTTAGAACCCTCACCCTGAGCCAATATAATGACCTTCCTGTTTAGAACCCTCACCCCGAGCCAATACAATGACACTAAGACCTTCCTGTTTAGAACCCTCACCCCGAGCCAATACAGTGATCCTCCTGCTTAGAACCCTCACTCCGAGCCAATACAATGACACTAAGACCTTCCTGTTTAGAACCCTCACTCCGAGCCAATACAATGACACTAAGACCTTCCTGTTTAGAACCCTCACCACGAGCCAATACAATGATACTAAGACCTTCCTGTTTAGAACCCTCACCACGAGCCAATACAATGATACAAAGAGGAGAAAAGACATGTGAAAAGGATCTGTGTGTTCACACAGCGTTTCCCCCAGGTTCTCCAGTGTGTGTGAGCTCAGGCGGAGAGAGGGCATGCACCTGGAGCAGGGAGGAGCATGCAAGGTCAGGGTCTCCTCACGGGGTTAAAACGGGACTTGCTCGCTCTCCTGAGGAGACCAGACAATCCCTGCGGTGGCGTGGCACAATATGGGCCTTTTTTCCCCTCCCGTTCCCCCTCTCCTTCTCTTTCTTTTGGAGAAACGCAGTAATCCATAACACACGCAACAACCGGCAGCTCAATTATCCTCACCTTAGAACATTTTCTAAAACAATTAACCTCTTCATGGACCGCAGACTATTCCCAGGAAAGTGCACATCGGTAATTGAATGAATCCTCCATTTACAGTCAGTGACCCCAAAGGTCTCCGAGAAGGTCTCAGGGGGAGTCGAGATATGCAAAAAAAATATTTTCTCCAATTCACACATAAATAAACACACTCGTACATTTGTGAATTAGGACAAATATAAAGCACCCATCTAATTATTGTTTTGTTGCTACATTCCTGACCGTGACGTCGGTCAATCATATGTAAATCTGACATCAAAAATCTGTTGCTTTGTGATTGTCCAATGACCTTAGCAGCATGGGTGTTCTATTATCGTGCAATAAAGATAACAATTTATTAATTTAATTTAATTTATTTCAGTACAGATTTATAGACTGGATACAAAATAAATAAAAACGTGTCATATAATTCTCAATAACCATTGGCAAACAGTGATTCGCATAAGCAAATATTACTACTATTTTACAACCTACCCCTAATGCAATGTGGTTTTGTGTTAAGATGAATGCGGAATGAAAAGGTGCAACACAAAAATCCAGTGCAACATCAATTTCCAAAAGAAACAAAAAAATATATATATATTTTTACCTTTATTTAACTAGGCAAGTCAGTTAAGAACAAATTCTTATTTTCAATGACGGCCTAGGAACAGTGGGTTAACTGCCTGTTCAGGGGCAGAACGACAGATTTGTACCTTGTCAGCTCGGGGATTTGAACTTGCAACCTTCCGGTTACTAGTCCAACACTCTAACCACTAGGCTACCCTGCCGCCTCAACCAAGATCATTCAAATTTACATCTAAACTAATAGGGCAAAAATGAGATGCATAGTGTGTACCCTGTAAGTGTGTAACCTGTACAGTGTGTTGTGAAACAGAAATGTGTTTTTTGTATACCCCACTCCCCCGAGACACCCTCGGAGAGTGGGGTCACGGCCAGGGATCAGCCATTATCAACAGCGACCCTGGAACAATTAGGGTTAAGTGTCTTGCTCAAGGGCAGATCGACAGATGCATTATTATTTTTATCTAGTCGGCTCGGGATTCAAACTATCTTTTGGTTACTGGCCCAACGCGAGGCTATCTGCTGCCCTATCTTCTGGCCCAACGCTAAGCTATCTGCTGCCCTATCTTCTGGCCCAACGCTAAGCTATCTGCTGCCCTATCTTCTGGCCCAACGCTAAGCTATCTGCTGCCCTATCTTCTGGCCCAACGCTAAGCTATCTGCTGCCCTATCTTCTGGCCCAACGCTAAGCTATCTGCTGCCCTATCTTCTGGCCCAACGCTAAGCTATCTGCTGCCCTATCTTCTGGCCCAACGCTAAGCTATCTGCTGCCCTATCTTCTGGCCCAACGCTAGGCTATCTGCTGCCCTATCTTCTGGCCCAACGCTAGGCTATCTGCTGCCCTATCTTCTGGCCCAACGCTAACCGCTAGGCTATCTGCTGCCCTATCTTCTGGCCCAACGCTAACCGCTAGGCTATCTGCTGCCCTATCTTCTGGCCCAACGCTAACCGCTAGGCTATCTGCTGCCCTATCTTCTGGCCCAACGCTAACCGCTAGGCTATCTGCTGCCCTATCTTCTGGCCCAACGCTAACCGCTAGGCTATCTGCTGCCCTATCTTCTGGCCCAACGCTAACCGCTAGGCTATCTGCTGCCCTATCTTCTGGCCCAACGCTAACCGCTAGGCTATCTGCTGCCCTATCTTCTGGCCCAACGCTAACCGCTAGGCTATCTGCTGCCCTATCTTATAGAGCAAATCAATGTTCTTAAAAAAACAAATTGGGAGAGGAAGAGGCTGGCTTGCTTTTTGACTCAAAAAGTGATCAAATCAAATGTTTTATTTGTCACGTGTGCTGAATACAACAGGTATTTACCTTTATACTTACTTACAAGCCCTTAACATTTATTTTTCTTATACTGCATTGTTGGTTAAGTTAAAAAAAGAGATGAGTAAAAAATGGAAAATAAAAAAGTTACAAATAATTAAAGAGCAGCAGTAAAATAACAGTAGCGATGCTATATACAGGGGGTACTGGTACAGAGTCAATGTGGAGGCTATATACAGGGGGTACTGGTACAGAGTCAATGTGGAGGCTATATACAGGGGGTACTGGTACAGAGTCAATGTGGAGGCTATATACAGGGGGTACCGGTACAGAGTCAATGTGGAGGCTATATACAGGGTGTTACGGTACAGAGTCAATGTGGAGGCTATATACAGGGTGTTACGGTACAGAGTCAATGTGGAGGCTATATACAGGGGGGTACCGGTACAGAGTCAATGTGGAGGCTATATACAGGGGGTACCAGTACAGAGTCAATGTGGAGGCTATATACAGGGGATACCGGTACAGAGTCAGTGTGGAGGCTATATACAGGGGGGTACCGGTACAGAGTCAATGTGGAGGCTATATACAGGGTGTTACGGTACAGAGTCAATGTGGAGGCTATATACAGGGGGGTACCGGTACAGAGTCAATGTGGAGGCTATATACAGGGGGGTACCGGTACAGAGTCAATGTGGAGGCTATATACAGGGTGTTACGGTACAGAGTCAATGTGGAGGCTATATACAGGGTATTACGGTACAGAGTCAATGTGGAGGCTATATACAGGGGGTACCGGTACAGAGTCAATGTGGAGGCTATATACAGGGGGTACCGGTACAGAGTCAATGTGGAGGCTATATACAGGGGGTACCGGTACAGAGTCAATGTGGAGGCTATATACAGGGTGTACCAGTACAGAGTCAATGTGGAGGCTATATACAGGGGGGTACCGGTACAGAGTCAATGTGGAGGCTATATACAGGGTGTACCAGTACAGAGTCAATGTGGAGGCTATATACAGGGGGGTACCGGTACAGAGTCAATGTGGAGGCTATATACAGGGGGGTACCGGTACAGAGTCAATGTGGAGGCTATATACAGGGGGGTACCGGTACAGAGTCAATGTGGAGGCTATATACAGGGGGGTACCGGTACAGAGTCAATGTGGAGGCTATATACAGGGGGGTACCAGTACAGAGTCAATGTGGAGGCTATATACAGGGGGGTACCAGTACAGAGTCAATGTGGAGGCTATATACAGGGGGGTACCAGTACAGAGTCAATGTGGAGGCTATATACAGGGGGGTACCGGTACAGAGTCAATGTGGAGGCTATATACAGGGGGGTACCAGTACAGAGTCAATGTGGAGGCTATATACAAGGGGGTACCGGTACAGAGTCAATGTGGAGGCTATATACAGGGGGGTACCAGTACAGAGTCAATGTGGAGGCTATATACAGGGGGGTACCGGTACAGAGTCAATGTGGAGGCTATATACAGGGGGGTACCGGTACAGAGTCAATGTGGAGGCTATATACAGGGGGTACCGGTACAGAGTCAATGTGGAGGCTATATACAGGGGGGTACCAGTACAGAGTCAATGTGGAGGCTATATACAGGGGGTACCAGTACAGAGTCAATGTGGAGGCTATATACAGGGGGTACCGGTACAGAGTCAATGTGGAGGCTATATACAGGGGGTACCGGTACAGAGTCAATGTGGAGGCTATATACAGGGGGGTACCGGTACAGAGTCAATGTGGAGGCTATATACAGGGGGGTACCGGTACAGAGTCAATGTGGAGGCTATATACAGGGGGGTACCGGTACAGAGTCAATGTGGAGGCTATATACAGGGGGTACCGGTACAGAGTCAATGTGGAGGCTATATACAGGGGGGTACCGGTACAGAGTCAATGTGGAGGCTATATACAGGGGGGTACCGGTACAGAGTCAATGTGGAGGCTATATACAGGGGGTACCGGTACAGAGTCAATGTGGAGGCTATATACAGGGGGGTACCGGTACAGAGTCAATGTGGAGGCTATATACAGGGGGGGTACCGGTACAGAGTCAATGTGGAGGCTATATACAGGGGGTACCGGTACAGAGTCAATGTGGAGGCTATATACAGGGGGTACCAGTACAGAGTCAATGTGTGGGGGCACCGGTTAGTCGAGGTAATATGTGCATGTAGGTAGAGTTAAAGTGACTATGCATTGATAATAAACAGAGAGCATCAGCAGTGTAAAAAAAGGGGGGGGTGCAAATAGTCTGGGTCGTCCAGATCTTGACTTAGAAAAGGTTGGTGACCACTGTTATAGGGGCTAGGGTTATATTTGGGATTTAGAGGAGGCCAAATCTAGGAGTGTCCTTAATGCCTCAGCCGGGGACAGATCTAGGAGTGTCCTTAATGCCTCAGCCGGGGACAGATCTAGGAGTGTCCTTAATGCCTCAGCCGGGGACAGATCTAGGAGTGTCCTTAATGCCTCAGCCGGGGACAGATCTAGGAGTGTCCTTAATGCCTCAGCCGGGGACAGATCTAGGAGTGTCCTTAATGCCTCAGCCGGGGACAGATCTAGGAGTGTCCTTAATGTCTCAGCCGGGGACAGATCTAGGAGTGTCCTTAATGCCTCAGCCGGGGACAGATCTAGGAGTGTCCTTAATGCCTCAGCCGAGGACAGATCTAGGAGTGTCCTTAATGCCTCAGCCGGGGACAGATCTAGGAGTGTCCTTAATGCCTCAGCCGGGGACAGATCTAAGAGTGTCCTTAATGCCTCAGCCGGGGACAGATCTAGGAGTGTCCTTAATGCCTCAGCCGGGGACAGATCTAGGAGTGTCCTTAATGCCTCAGCCGGGGACAGATCTAGGAGTGTCCTTAATGCCTCAGCCGGGGACAGATCTAGGAGTGTCCTTAATGCCTCAGCCGGGGACAGATCTAGGAGTGTCCTTAATGCCTCAGCCGGGGACAGATCTAGGAGTGTCCTTAATGCCTCAGCCGGGGACAGATCTAGGAGTGTCCTTAAAAATGCCACGACACTCAAAGTAGGCCTTAGAAAAACAGATTGTTTTCCTTTTCCAGCTGCCCTCATATTTTCCATAGCCTATCACACATGTTCCTTACTTTGTAGGCTTGGGGATTATTCTTTCCATAGAGGATATCCATTTCCTGTACATTATACATACTCTTAAAACATATGCAAAAGGTTTGAATATGGAATTTAAAAGCTTGGTTCAATCATATAAGTCTTAATTTGATCAAAGTAAGATTTGTATCTTGTTTCAAAAATCACCCAGAAATGTTAGGAAAAAAATTCCATGACGTGGAATGCTGTAGGTCTAGTTTTATTTCACCTGATTGTAGAATGAGCATTTTGTGAGCGTCATACACAGACCACTCAAATCAGCCATTTTGTGAGTGTCATACACAGACCACTCAAATCAGCCATTTTGTGAGTGTCATACACAGACCACTCAAATCAGCCATTTTGTGAGTGTCATACACAGACCACTCAAATCAGCCATTTTGTGAGTGTCATACACAGACCACTCAAATCAGCCATTTTGTGAGTGTCACACACAGACCACTCAAATCAGCCATTTTGTGAGTGTCACACACAGACCACTCAAATCAGCCATTTTGTGAGTGTCACACACAGACCACTCAAATCAGCCATTTTCCATAAAGCTAGCCTATCATTCAGCATTCCTCAGACGACAGATCAACGAAGGCATTCCAAGAAGAAAGACGTGTGACCACAAGAGGGATTTTTGTTTTTCTCCTACAAACAGATATAGGCTTGTCGTTATGAGATTAAAGCAGGCTAAATTGAAGTTGTGGGTGAGAAAGTCCATATTTTAGGCTTCACAAAAGCTCCTTTCATCCAAAGACAATTTTTCCATTGAAGGGGTTTTCATGAACTCACAAGTCCTAATGAGAGCTTGGTAGCCTTTTGTTTACTCATTAGAACCCTCCATGCCCGAGTGTTCAGCCCCAGGTGATAGACATTCGCCTATAGCAGTGAGTGTGGCCAAATCGTTTAGAACATGACACCGTCTTCAAAAGGCCTGAGTATAACCACCAATGTAGTACTGAAACAGGGACAGGTTCCAATTAAAACAACATGATCCATTTACGCATGCAAGAGCATGAGGTGCAAAGGTAAATAATGCCTTTATGCCGTGGAATGAGATAGAATGTGCAGGCTAATGATCCAAGTCAGTAAAAAATAAAATAAAAAAATAAATTTAAATAAGCTTTCAATATTAAATAATTTTTTTTTTAAAGCTTTCAAAAAGAATCTGCCGTACTGTGTGTGAATAAGCCCTCAACTCAGTTTGCATTAAAAAAAAAACCTAGGTGCTGTTTAACTGTTTCACAGCCTTGCTAAAATATTATGGTTAGAAAACACACACACGTTCAACAGTAACAGTGTTGTCTTTCATGTTCCCTTACTCCTCTCTCTTTCTCTGTGTGTGTGTGTGTGTGTGTGTATGTGTGTGTGTGTGTGTGTGTGTATGTGTGTGTGTGTGTGTGTCTCCATCCCCTGTCATATACAACGACAGCGGAACTGGCCACCCGCAAGCATAGCGTGCTGGCTCCTTGATTGTGGATGGAGGAAGGAGGCAGACAGGCAAACAGACAGACAGGCAAACAGACAAGCAAAAAGACAGGCAGGCAGACAGGGGCAGCAGTAGAGGGGGGGGGGGCATATAAAACAACTGGCTGTTCTCCAGACTGACTGGAACATTATCTTTCAGGTGTCTCGAGGCGGCAGTTGGCGGCAGTTGGGCGAGGTGTACATAACAGAAGACCCAGACAAAGAAGAAGGAGCCTACCAGCTGCAAGCAGGGAGGGAAACAATGAGGTTATAAACATTTGATTTAGGCATCTTCCCACTGGAGTGACTTTCTGTGTTGGGTTGTTTCTCTCTCATTCACCCCCTTTCTTTCCCCCCGGGAATGGGACAAATAAATTTTTATAGATCTAGTTAAAACCATCGGAAGCCTTTCAAAACATCTCATTTCCTGTTATTTTCTAAGCCTTAAATTTCTCGATTTCAGAGCATTTTTTATTGAGGCTCAAAATATTTTTTTTCTTTCTCCCTTCTGTGTTGAAATCAATCATAACCTCATAAATAGCCTGTCTTTTCAATTTTATTGGAATGTGATCCCTCTCAAGCAAAGGCACGTTTGATAGTGAGACAGAGAGAACACTCTTGTAGGCTAGCCAATACTGCCGAACTTCAGTCTTCTTTTAACTGAGCTTAAAGATATCAACATTTAAGTGTAGTTTTGTCAGAATATTTGGCATGGAAATGGAGAATGAAATTGGAGAATGATACACCCTTTCCCTCATCCCTGTTGCTGAGCTTTTCCCCTCAGGTGCTCCATGTCCTCTTGTTGGAAACTTGGGTTAATTGCCCTCACTCAGCCATGTCGACCGGTTGGACAGCCCTGTACTGACTTTTAGGGTCAGCGTGTTTGGCGGGCCTTTATTCAAGCTGTCATGCCCTAACATATATCCTGTCAAAAACAGAGCACTTAGGCTACCTTTTACGGACTGTTTCTAACCAAAACCACGGGGGAGGTAGGGTACGCCTATAGGCGTGAACCTCAAAGTATACGGATGAATTATACCATATTATAAATAAAATATATGTATTTTAGAAATGACTAAAATGGTTCTCTCAACGTGCAAACACAGGACGTGGGGTGCAAGGTGTGAAGAGCAAAAAACAGAAATGGCTCAACTTTTTGAAACAAGACATGCAATGAGTCACCATTGATCAAAAATAAATCTGAGTGAAGTAATAAAAACACTTACGTACGGTTCATTTTAGAAGATGATGACTGAAGATGACTCATAGTATCGTACTGCTCAAGAATTTCCGCTGCCAACAGTCAGTCCGTTCGAAAATGTGTCTGGTCCCTTGAAAACTTGTCTTCATACCTAATAATTGTTGCGCTGTCGTTGACGTCCTGCCGCGCCGGACTCGGTTCTTCAGTGACGCTAGAATCCCGCGATTGAACGCTGTGTGGAGAGACGCGAGAGGAATCTGTCATGTGAGCTATGAGGAGTCGCGCCATTGGCTAGTAGGAAAGCATACATTGATAAGGCTGGTCTTTGTTCCATTGGACTAGCACGGGAACGGACTGAGAGAGGCGCCTCCTAAGCGAGGGTGATCTGTGTGAAAGAATGTGTGTGCGGTGAGCGGTGTCCACAATTTCCAGCAAAAACGAACAGTAACAAATTGGTGAAGTCATTTTTGTTTTGTAGTCAAGAATAACAAATACAAGTCTAATAACAAATACAAGTATAATAACAAAGTATAATACTCATAATTTAAATAAGTCTAGAGAAAGCTATATGCAAGACAGTGTTATAAAAATTAGAAACAACATTGATAAAGATTAGCAATAATGACTCTTTAAAATACATTATTCAAATTCTGAGAAATATTGTATGCTCCCAAAAAATGGGAAATTATATTTTTTCATACTAGTACAATTTCTCAAATAAATAGATTTTGTTTAACAAGTAATATTTGTTTTTCTCAAAAAGGTAGGGGTCAACATTATTTTATTATACTAATATGTCTCGAAATGCTTCCACATTAATGTGGATGCTACCATGATTATGGATAATCCATAATTAATTGTGAATAATGATAGGCCTATATCTTGAGTGAATTGCTAATAATAGTGAGTGAGAAAGTTACAGAGTGAAAAAGTTCATACCCCTAAGACATGAAAACCTCTCACCATTACCAATAACAAGGGAGGTTAGCATGTCTTGGGGGTAGAATCTTTGACACTCTGAAACTTTCTCACTCATCATTATTAGCGATTCACTCAAGATTTTAGGCCTCTCCGTAATCATAATAGCATCCAGATTAATGTAGAGGTGCTTAGAAACATTTCATTTATATTTACAATAAAAATGACTTCAAAATGACATAATACATTATTTACCATTCATTTCTATTGGGCACAAAATAATCTGAAACACAACCAAAACTGAACTGCAAATGCATCCAACAAGTTTGTAGAGTCACAATAGCAATAATTAGTGCGAGGAATATGGGACCAAATACTAAACTTTTGACTACTTTATTTATACAATTCTTTAGGGGTGTCAATAATTTTATGACTACCTTTTTGAGAGAAAAAGTATTACATGTTGAACAAAATCTCTTTCTCTGAGCAATGTTATTAGTATGAAATAATATCATTTCCACCATTCTTTGAGCATACAATATAGCTTTGTATTTGAATTATTAATTTTATACAGTCATTATTGCTCATCTTTATCAAAGGCGTTGATAATTTCGGACCCCACTGTAGATGAAATATGCCTACGCAATTGTAGATTTTTTTTTCCAGAAGTTAATGAATAGGTAATCTGATACATGTGAATATTACTATAGGTGATTTACCCTTATGATGTTCAACACATAAAAATGTGCCACTTTTTTGATTTTATGCAATATTGTTTAAACTATAGGTTACAGGTGAATAGGTTTGTTTTACAAGAGGCTGAATTGTTTGTATGCTTACTATGTTACGGCATGGGGGTGTACTGAAGGGTTATGGCACCTGTATTGCATAGATACTTCAATGGGTTAACTTCCATACATGTCAGAATAGACACAGGTTATAGCTCCATTGTAAACTGATCATCAGAATCTACAATATATTCATGACTAAATGTGGTATACAGTGGCCTTCGGAAAGTATTCAGACCCCTTGACTTTTTACACATGTTGTTGTGTTACAGCCTGAATTTAAAATACGGATTCAACTGTCTAATTGGTTCTTGATCATTGCTAGACAACCATTTGTAGGTGTTGCCATAGATTTTCAGGTAGACTTAAGTCCAAACTGTAACTCGGCCATATAGGAACATTAACTGTCTTCTTGGTAAGGCACTCCAGTGTGGATTTGACCTTGTATTTTAGGTTATTGTCCTACTGAAAGCTGAATTTGTCTCCCAGTGTTTGGTGGAGAAAAAAAAAAAATTCTCAAGGGTTTTGCCTGTGCTTAGCTACATTCCGTTTATTTTTTATCCTGAAAAACTCCCCAGTCCTTAATGATTACAAATATTCAGATAACATGATGCAGCCACCAGTGCTCCCGAGTGGCGCAGCAGTCTAAGACACTGCATCACAGTGATAGAGGCTTCACTACAGACCTTGGTTCGATAACTGGCTGTATCACAACCGGCTGTGATTGGGAGACCCTTAAGGCTGTGCACAATTGGCCCAGTGTTGTAGAGGTTAGGGTTTGGCCAGGGTCGTTAGGGTTTGGCCAGGGTCGTTAGGGTTTGGCCAGGGTCGTTAGGGTTTGGCCAGGGTCGTTAGGGTTTGGCCAGGGTCGTTAGGGTTTGGCCAGGGTCGTTAGGGTTTGGCCAGGGTAGGCCATCATTATGAATAAGAATTTCTTCTGACTTTCCTAGGTTTAAAAAAAAAAAAAGTAGAAAGTGGTAGTCATTAATGTGTTGTATTGGATTTGCCCCAAAACATAACACTTTGTATTCAAGACAAAAAGTGAATTGCTTTGCCACATTTTTTCACTCTTTCAAATAAGGTTACTATTGTGGAATAACTACAATGTTGTTGATCCATCCTCAGTTTTCTCCTATCACAGCCATTCAACTCCGCAACTGTTTTGAAATTCCCATTGTATTGGTACACCATCCAAAGTGTTCCAGAGTTACAGAGTTCCTCTGTCCAGTGTCTGTGTTCTTTTGCCCATCTTAATCTTTTATTTTATTGGCCAGTCTGAGATATGGCTTTTTCTTTGCAACTCTGCCTAGACGGTCAGCGTCCCGGAGTCGCCTCTTCACTGTTGACGTTGATACGGATGTTTTGCGGGTACTATTTAATGAAGCTGCTAGTTGAATACTTGTGAGGTGTCTGTTTCTCAAACTAGACCATCTAATGTATTTGTCTTCTTGCTCAGTTGTGCACCGGCTCATATACAGCTCATGCGGGCTGTAACACAACAACACGTGGGAAAAAGTCAAGGGGTGTGAATACTTTTTGAAGGCAGTATATATAATCTCTGTTTTAACTCCTGATGTCTCACTCCTTGCCTTTTATACCCTGTGGAAGATGTACTGAATGCACTGTACCTTGTTCTGAATGTGGTCATATATGAGCCACTGCCACACATTAATACAGTCATGTATTATTAAATGGAGAGAAGTGGAGAAAGTATTACATGCAAGAGATAAAGGAGGGCATCCCAAATGGCACCCTGTTCCCTATATAGTGCTCTACTTTTGACCAGAGCCCTATGGAAAGTGCACTATATAGGGAATAGGGTGCTATTTGGTACATCACTTTACTCAATCACTGTACTCAAGCTGTGGTCTGTTTTCTGTTCACCGATAGAATACGCTGTACCACAATACTAGTCCGTTATCTGATGCTGTCCCACAATACTAGTCCGTTATCTGACGCTGTACCACAATACTAGTCTGTTATCTGATGCTGTACCACAATACTAGTCTGTTATCTGATGCTGTACCACAATACTAGTCTGTTATCTGATGCTGTACCACAATACTGGTCTGTTATCTGATGCTGTACCACAATACTAGTCTGTTATCTGATGCTGTACCACAATACTGGTCTGTTATCTGATGCTGTACCACAATACTGGTCTGTTATCTGACGCTGTACCAAGATACTGGTCTGTTATCTGACGCTGTACCACAATACTGGTCTGTTATCTGACGCTGTACCAAGATACTGGTCTGTTATCTGACGCTGTACCACAATACTGGTCTGTTATCTGATGCTGTACCACAATACTGGTCTGTTATCTGATGCTGTACCACAATACTGGTCTGTTATCTGATGCTGTACCACAATACTGGTCTGTTATCTGATGCTGTACCACAATACTAGTCTGTTATCTGATGCTGTACCACAATACTGGTCTGTTATCTGATGCTGTACCACAATACTAGTCTGTTATCTGATGCTGTACCACAATACTAGTCCGTTATCTGACGCTGTACCACAATACTGGTCTGTTATCTGATGCTGTACCACAATACTGGTCTGTTATCTGATGCTGTACCACAATACTGGTCTGTTATCTGACGCTGTACCACAATACTGGTCTGTTATCTGATGCTGTACCACAATACTGGTCTGTTATCTGACGCTGTACCACAATACTGGTCTGTTATCTGATGCTGTACCATAATACTGGTCTGTTATCTGACGCTGTACCACAATACTGGTCTGTTATCTGATGCTGTACCACAATACTGGTCTGTTATCTGATGCTGTACCACAATACTGGTCTGTTATCTGATGCTGTACCACAATACTAGTCTGTTATCTGACGCTGTACCACAATACTAGTCTGTTATCTGATGCTGTACCACAATACTAGTCCGTTATCTGACGCTGTACCACAATACTAGTCCGTTATCTGACGCTGTACCACAATACTGGTCTGTTATCTGATGCTGTACCACAATACTAGTCTGTTATCTGATGCTGTACCACAATACTGGTCTGTTATCTGATGCTGTACCACAATACTGGTCTGTTATCTGATGCTGTACCACAATACTGGTCTGTTATCTGATGCTGTACCACAATACTGGTCTGTTATCTGATGCTGTACCACAATACTGGTCTGTTATCTGATGCTGTACCATAATACTGGTCTGTTATCTGATGCTGTACCACAATACTAGTCTGTTATCTGATGCTGTACCACAATACTAGTCTGTTATCTGATGCTGTACCACAATACTGGTCTGTTATCTGATGCTGTACCACAATACTGGTCTGTTATCTGATGCTGTACCACAATACTGGTCTGTTATCTGATGCTGTACCACAATACTAGTCTGTTATCTGACGCTGTACCACAATACTAGTCTGTTATCTGACGCTGTACCACAATACTAGTCTGTTATCTGACGCTGTACCACAATACTAGTCCGTTATCTGACGCTGTACCACAATACTAGTCCGTTATCTGACGCTGTACCACAATACTGGTCTGTTATCTGATGCTGTACCACAATACTGGTCTGTTATCTGATCTACAGATGGTGCAGCACAATACTGGTCTGTTAGCTGATCTACAGATGGTGCAGCACAATACTGGTCTGTTATCTGATCTACAGATGGTGGGGCACAATACTGGTCTGTTATCTGATCTACAGATGGTGCAGCACAATACTGGTCTGTTATCTGATCTACAGATGGTGCAGCACTACACAATACTGTATTGATTTATGCTATCCTGTTTTTCTTTGTTGGAATTTTGATTTTGAGGAGGATTCGAAATCCTATGGTTTGATATCCACTTAAGACAACACATCCGACATCTATAGGTTATCTCTCTGTCTCTATCCCTCCCTCCATCCATTGCGCTCTCTCTCTCTCTCTACTCTCTCTCTCTCTCTGTCTCTGTCTGTCTGTCTGTCTGTCTGTCTGTCTGTCTGTCTGTCTGTCTGTCTGTCTGTCCTGTCTGTCTGTCTGTCTGTCTGTCTGTCTGTCTGTCTGTCTGTCTGTCTGTCTGTCTGTCTGTCTGTCTGTCTGTCTGTCTGTCTGTCTGTCTGTCTGTCTGTCTGTCTGTCTGTCTGTCTGTCTGTCTGTCTGTCTGTCTGTCTGTCTGTCTGTCTGTCTGTCTGTCTGTCTGTCTGTCTGTCTGTCTGTCTGTCTGTCTGTCTGTCTGTCCTTCCATCCATCTATCTATCTATTTATCCATCAACTCTCTCTCTCTCTTTCCCTCCCTCCCTCCACCCCTCCCTCCCTCCACCCTTCCCTTTCTTTCTCTCGCTCTTTCTCTCTCTCTCTCTCTTTCCCTCCCTCCCTACCACCCCTCCCTCCCTCCACCCCTCCCTCTCTCTCTCTCTCTCTCTGCAGAGAGTGGAGGCAGCAGAACTCAAGGTATGGGGGAAATAGAGCAATACAGAGGACAATACAGACACACATCTTCCACTGCTTGAACACAGCATTATATCAATATTCGGCAAAGCTTTCTCTTGTTCTTGCGTTCACTTGACTGCTGCCATGATGCATCTTGGGAGTTGTGTAGTCACTGCCATGATGCATCATGGGGGTTGTGTAGTCACTGCAGTGATGCATCATAAGGGTTGTGTAGTCACTGCCGTGATGCATCATAAGGGTTGTGTAGTCACTGCCATGATGCATCTTGGGAGTTGTGTAGTCACTGCCATGATGCATCATGGGGTTGTGTAGTCACTGCCATGATGCATCTTGGGAGTTGTGTAGTCACTGCCATGATGCATCATGGGGTTGTGTAGTCACTGCCATGATGCATCTTGGGAGTTGTGTAGTCACTGCCGTGATGCATCATAAGGGTTGTGTAGTCACTGCCGTGATGCATCTTGGGAGTTGTGTAGTCACTGCCATGATGCATCATGTGGGTTGTGTAGTCACTGCCATGATGCATCTTGGGAGTTGTGTAGTCACTGCTATGAAGCATCTTGGGAGTTGTGTAGTCACTGCCATGATGCATCATGGGGGTTGTGTAGTCACTGCCATGATGCATCATGGGGGTTGTGTAGTCACTGCCATGATGCATCATGTGGGTTGTGTAGTCACTGCCGTGATGCATCATAAGGGTTGTGTAGTCACTGCCATGATGCATCATGGGGGGTGTGTAGTCACTGCCATGATGCATCATAAGGGTTGTGTAGTCACTGCCATGATGCATCATAAGGGTTGTGTAGTCACTGCCATGATGCATCATAAGGGTTGTGTAGTCACTGCCGTGATGCATCATAAGGGTTGTGTAGTCACTGCCATGATGCATCATAAGGGTTGTGTAGTCATTGCAATGATGCATCATAAGGGTTGTGTAGTCACTGCCGTGATGCATCATAAGGGTTGTGTAATCACTGCCATGATGCATCTTGGGAGTTGTGTAGTCACTGCCATGATGCATCATAAGGGTTGTGTAGTCACTGCCATGATGCATCTTGGGAGTTGTGTAGTCACTGCCATGATGCATCATAAGGGTTGTGTAGTCACTGCCATGATGCATCTTGGGAGTTGTGTAGTCACTGCCATGATGCATCATGGGGTTGTGTAGTCACTGCCATGATGCATCATAAGGGTTGTGTAGTCACTGCCATGATGCATCATAAGGGTTGTGTAGTCACTGCCATGATGCATCATGGGGGGTGTGTAGTCACTGCCATGATGCATAATAAGGGTTGTGTAGTCACTGCCATGATGCATCATAAGGGTTGTGTAGTCACTGCCATGATGCATCATAAGGGTTGTATAGTCACTGCCGTGATGCATCATAAGGGTTGTGTAGTCATTGCAATGATGCATCATAAGGGTTGTGTAGTCACTGCCGTGATGCATCATAAGGGTTGTGTAATCACTGCCATGATGCATCTTGGGAGTTGTGTAGTCACTGCCGTGATGCATCATAAGGGTTGTGTAGTCACTGCCATGATGCATCTTGGGAGTTGTGTAGTCACTGCCATGATGCATCATAAGGGTTGTGTAGTCACTGCCATGATGCATCTTGGGAGTTGTGTAGTCACTGCCATGATGCATCATGGGGTTGTGTAGTCACTGCCATGATGCATCATAAGGGTTGTGTAGTCACTGCCATGATGCATCATAAGGGTTGTGTAGTCACTGCCATGATGCATCATAAGGGTTGTGTAGTCATTGCAATGATGCATCATAAGGGTTGTGTAGTCACTGCCGTGATGCATCATAAGGGTTGTGTAATCACTGCCATGATGCATCTTGGGAGTTGTGTAGTCACTGCCATGATATATCATAAGGGTTGTGTAGTCACTGCCATGATGCATCTTGGGAGTTGTGTAGTCACTGCCATGATGCATCATAAGGGTTGTGTAGTCACTGCCATGATGCATCTTGGGAGTTGTGTAGTCACTGCCATGATGCATCATGGGGTTGTGTAGTCACTGCCATGATGCATCTTGGGAGTTGTGTAGTCACTGCCATGATGCATCATGGGGGGGGTGTAGTCACTGCCGTGATGCATCATAAGGGTTGTGTAGTCACTGCCGTGATGCATCATAAGGTTTGTGTAGTCACTGCCATGATGCATCTTGGGAGTTGTGTAGTCACTGCCATGATGCATCATGGGGGTTGTGTAGTCACTGCCATGATGCATCATGTGGGTTGTGTAGTCACTGCCGTGATGCATCATAAGGGTTGTGTAGTCACTGCCATGATGCATCATGGGGGGGGTGTAGTCACTGCCATGATGCATCATAAGGGTTGTGTAGTCACTGCATGATGCATCATAAGGGTTGTGTAGTCACTGCCATGATGCATCTTGGGAGTTGTGTAGTCACTGCCATGATGCATCATGGAGTTGTGTAGTCACTGCCGTGATGCATCATAAGGTTTGTGTAGTCACTGCCATGATGCATCTTGGGAGTTGTGTAGTCACTGCCATGATGCATCATGGGGGTTGTGTAGTCACTGCCATGATGCATCATGTGGGTTGTGTAGTCACTGCCGTGATGCATCATAAGGGTTGTGTAGTCACTGCCATGATGCATCATGGGGGGGGTGTAGTCACTGCCATGATGCATCATAAGGGTTGTGTAGTCACTGCATGATGCATCATAAGGGTTGTGTAGTCACTGCCATGATGCATCTTGGGAGTTGTGTAGTCACTGCCATGATGCATCATGGAGTTGTGTAGTCACTGCCATGATGCATCATAAGGGTTGTGTAGTCACTGCCATGATGCATCATAAGGGTTGTGTAGTCACTGCCATGATGCATCATGGGGGGTGTGTAGTCACTGCCATGATGCATCATAAGGGTTGTGTAGTCACTGCCATGATGCATCATAAGGGTTGTGTAGTCACTGCCATGATGCATCATAAGGGTTGTGTAGTCACTGCCGTGATGCATCATAAGGGTTGTGTAGTCACTGCCATGATGCATCATAAGGGTTGTGTAGTCATTGCAATGATGCATCATAAGGGTTGTGTAGTCACTGCCGTGATGCATCATAAGGGTTGTGTAATCACTGCCATGATGCATCTTGGGAGTTGTGTAGTCACTGCCATGATGCATCATAAGGGTTGTGTAGTCACTGCCATGATGCATCTTGGGAGTTGTGTAGTCACTGTCATGATGCATCATAAGGGTTGTGTAGTCACTGCCATGATGCATCTTGGGAGTTGTGTAGTCACTGCCATGATGCATCATGGGGTTGTGTAGTCACTGCCATGATGCATCTTGGGAGTTGTGTAGTCACTGCCATGATGCATCATGGGGGGTGTGTAGTCACTGCCGTGATGCATCATAAGGGTTGTGTAGTCACTGCCGTGATGCATCATAAGGTTTGTGTAGTCACTGCCATGATGCATCTTGGGAGTTGTGTAGTCACTGCCATGATGCATCATGTGGGTTGTGTAGTCACTGCCATGATGCATCTTGGGAGTTGTGTAGTCACTGCCATGATGCATCATAAGGGTTGTGTAGTCACTGCCATGATGCATCTTGGGAGTTGTGTAGTCACTGCCATGATGCATCATGGGGTTGTGTAGTCACTGCCATGATGCATCTTGGGAGTTGTGTAGTCACTGCCATGATGCATCATGGGGGTGTGTAGTCACTGCCGTGATGCATCATAAGGGTTGTGTAGTCACTGCCGTGATGCATCATAAGGTTTGTGTAGTCACTGCCATGATGCATCTTGGGAGTTGTGTAGTCACTGCCATGATGCATCATGGGGGTTGTGTAGTCACTGCCATGATGCATCATGTGGGTTGTGTAGTCACTGCCGTGATGCATCATAAGGGTTGTGTAGTCACTGCCGTGATGCATCATAAGGGTTGTGTAGTCACTGCCATGATGCATCATGGGGGGGGTGTAGTCACTGCCATGATGCATCATAAGGGTTGTGTAGTCACTGCATGATGCATCATAAGGGTTGTGTAGTCACTGCCATGATGCATCTTGGGAGTTGTGTAGTCACTGCCATGATGCATCATGGAGTTGTGTAGTCACTGCCATGATGCATCATAAGGGTTGTGTAGTCACTGCCATGATGCATCATAAGGGTTGTGTAGTCACTGCCATGATGCATCATGGGGGGTGTGTAGTCACTGCCATGATGCATCATAAGGGTTGTGTAGTCACTGCCATGATGCATCATAAGGGTTGTGTAGTCACTGCCATGATGCATCATAAGGGTTGTGTAGTCACTGCCGTGATGCATCATAAGGGTTGTGTAGTCACTGCCATGATGCATCATAAGGGTTGTGTAGTCATTGCAATGATGCATCATAAGGGTTGTGTAGTCACTGCCGTGATGCATCATAAGGGTTGTGTAATCACTGCCATGATGCATCTTGGGAGTTGTGTAGTCACTGCCATGATGCATCATAAGGGTTGTGTAGTCACTGCCATGATGCATCTTGGGAGTTGTGTAGTCACTGTCATGATGCATCATAAGGGTTGTGTAGTCACTGCCATGATGCATCTTGGGAGTTGTGTAGTCACTGCCATGATGCATCATGGGGTTGTGTAGTCACTGCCATGATGCATCTTGGGAGTTGTGTAGTCACTGCCATGATGCATCATGGGGGGTGTGTAGTCACTGCCGTGATGCATCATAAGGGTTGTGTAGTCACTGCCGTGATGCATCATAAGGTTTGTGTAGTCACTGCCATGATGCATCTTGGGAGTTGTGTAGTCACTGCCATGATGCATCATGTGGGTTGTGTAGTCACTGCCATGATGCATCTTGGGAGTTGTGTAGTCACTGCCATGATGCATCATAAGGGTTGTGTAGTCACTGCCATGATGCATCTTGGGAGTTGTGTAGTCACTGCCATGATGCATCATGGGGTTGTGTAGTCACTGCCATGATGCATCTTGGGAGTTGTGTAGTCACTGCCATGATGCATCATGGGGGGTGTGTAGTCACTGCCGTGATGCATCATAAGGGTTGTGTAGTCACTGCCGTGATGCATCATAAGGTTTGTGTAGTCACTGCCATGATGCATCTTGGGAGTTGTGTAGTCACTGCCATGATGCATCATGGGGGTTGTGTAGTCACTGCCATGATGCATCATGTGGGTTGTGTAGTCACTGCCGTGATGCATCATAAGGGTTGTGTAGTCACTGCCATGATGCATCATAAGGGTTGTGTAGTCACTGCCATGATGCATCATGGGGGGGGTGTAGTCACTGCCATGATGCATCATAAGGGTTGTGTAGTCACTGCCATGATGCATCATAAGGGTTGTGTAGTCACTGCCATGATGCATCTTGGGAGTTGTGTAGTCACTGCCATGATGCATCATGGAGTTGTGTAGTCACTGCCATGATGCATCATAAGGGTTGTGTAGTCACTGCCATGATGCATCATAAGGGTTGTGTAGTCACTGCCATGATGCATCATGGGGGGTGTGTAGTCACTGCCATGATGCATCATAAGGGTTGTGTAGTCACTGCCATGATGCATCATAAGGGTTGTGTAGTCACTGCCATGATGCATCATAAGGGTTGTGTAGTCACTGCCGTGATGCATCATAAGGGTTGTGTAGTCACTGCCATGATGCATCATAAGGGTTGTGTAGTCATTGCAATGATGCATCATAAGGGTTGTGTAGTCACTGCCGTGATGCATCATAAGGGTTGTGTAATCACTGCCATGATGCATCTTGGGAGTTGTGTAGTCACTGCCATGATGCATCATAAGGGTTGTGTAGTCACTGCCATGATGCATCTTGGGAGTTGTGTAGTCACTGCCATGATGCATCATAAGGGTTGTGTAGTCACTGCCATGATGCATCTTGGGAGTTGTGTAGTCACTGCCATGATGCATCATGGGGTTGTGTAGTCACTGCCATGATGCATCTTGGGAGTTGTGTAGTCACTGCCATGATGCATCATGGGGGGTGTGTAGTCACTGCCGTGATGCATCATAAGGGTTGTGTAGTCACTGCCGTGATGCATCATAAGGTTTGTGTAGTCACTGCCATGATGCATCTTGGGAGTTGTGTAGTCACTGCCATGATGCATCATGTGGGTTGTGTCGTCACTGCCATGATGCATCTTGGGAGTTGTGTAGTCACTGCTATGAAGCATCTTGGGAGTTGTGTAGTCACTGCCATGATGCATCATGGGGGTTGTGTAGTCACTGCCATTATGCATCATGGGGGTTGTGTAGTCACTGCCATGATGCATCATGGGGGTTGTGTAGTCACTGCCATGATGCATCATGGGGGTTTTGTAGTCACTGCTGTGATGAATCATGGGGTTGTGTAGTCACTGCAGTGATGCATCATGGGGTTTGTGTAGTCACTGCCGTGATGCATCATGGGGTTGTGTAGTCACTGCCATGATGCATCATGGGGTTGTGTAGTCACTGCCGTGATGCATCATGGGGGTTGTGTAGTCACTGCCATGATGCATCATGGGGGTTGTGTAGTCACTGCTGTGATGAATCATGGGGTTGTGGAGTCACTGCAGTGATGCATCATGGGGTTTGTGTAGTCACTGCCGTGATGCATCATGGGGTTGTGTAGTCACTGCCGTGATGCATCATGGGGTTGTCCGGCCTCTGATTGGGATAGCACCGAGGCTCCTCTGATTGGGATAGCTCTGAGGCTCCTTTGATTGGGATAGCACCGAGGCTCCTCTTATTGGGATAGCTCTGAGACTCCTCTGATTGGGATACCTACGAGGCTCCACTGATTGGGATAGCTCCGAGGCTCCTCTGATTGATTGGCATAGCTCCGAGACCCTTCTGACTGGGATAGCACCGAGGCTCCTCTGATTGGGATAGCTTTGAGGCTCCTCGGAATGGGATAGCTTTGAGGCTCCTCTGATTGGGATAGCTACGAGGCTCCTCTGATTGGGATAGCTACGAGGCTCCTCTGATTGGGATAGCTACAAGGCTCCTCTGATTGGGATAGCTCCGAGGCTCCTCTGATTGGGATAGCTACTAGGCTCCTCTGATTGGGATAGCTCCGAGGCTCCTCTGATTGGGATAGCTCCGAGGCTCCTCTGATTTTGATAGCTACGAGGCTCCTCTGATTGGGATAGCTACTAGGCTCCTCTGATTGGGATAGCTCCGAGGCTCCTCTGATTGGGATAGCTCCGAGGCTCCTCTGATTGGGATAGCTCCGAGGCGCATACTGCCAATTCTACATGTCCCACATGCTCAGACAAGTTGGCAGAAATATGTTAATGCATTATCACGTGTGTGTGTGTGTATTGCCCTCAAGCAGTCATGGTGGACTAAAATGAAAACACATATCAGTGGATGGTTGGAGGATCATAGCTTTTACAGGCATGCTACACCGCAGAAATTCATAGGAACTTTTTGAATACCACAATCAAGCCTTAAGCGAGCCCTTGAACCCTTTTTGGTTCTATAATAGCACTATTTCCATATATATTCTCACAATGGAAATGGTAAAATAAATTGAACCTTCTAAGACATGGTGGTTGAGAAAGACTGATAATCAGAAAAATGACACATTTTGTGAAATAACCTAACACGTGTCCTCTTTTTTCTCAAAATCAGTATTTGTCACCCACGGAGTTACGAAAGGTTCCCCTTTCCTGCCATCAGCAGAAAAAGCCACTGGCATGCTGGTCTCGCTAACGGTATTAGAAGTGAGCGCGCGACAGAAGCATTTACCAGAAACCAGCATAGCACTTCCTTTAGAGATTTAAGCCCTGTCACACTTCATCATCCCAGTGTATAAAACTGGTACACACACACACACACACACAAATGCACACACACACACACACAAATGCACACACACACACACACAAATGCACACACACACACACAAATGCACACACAAATGCACACACACACACACACACACACACACACACACACACACACACACACACACACACACACACACACACACACACACACACACACACACACACACACACACAAACACACACAGCATCATTATGAAAGCAAAATTCGGTCTGCAAAAATAGGTCATACATCACTGTATCTCTGTAAGTACAGTCATAATGTACATTCATAATGTAGTCTTACATCAAATCAAATCACATTTATAAAGCCCTATCTCAAAGTGCTGTACAGAAACCCAGCCTAAAACTCCAAACAGCAAGCAATGCAGGTGTAGAAGCACGGTGGCTCTGAAAAAACTCCCTAGAAAGGGCAGAACCTAGGAAGAAACCTAGAGAGGAACCAGGCTGTGAGAGGTGGCCAGTCCTCTTCTGTGCCGGGTGGAGATTATAACAGAACATGGCCAAGATGTTCATAAATGACCAGCAGGGCCAGGTGGACTGGGGACAGCAAGGAGTCATCATGCCAGGTAGTCCTGATGCATGGTCCTAGGGCTCAGGTCCTCCGAGAGAGAGAGAGAGAGAGAGAGAGAGAGAGAGAGAGAAAGAAAGAAAGAAAGAAAGAAAGAGAGAAAGAGAGAATTAGAGAGAGCATACTTCAATTCACACAGGACACCGGATAGGACAGGAGAAGTACTCCAGATATAACAAACTGACCCTAGCCCCCCGACACATAAACTACTACAGCATAAATACTGGAGGCTGAGACAGGAGGGGTCAGGAGACACTGTGTCCCCATCCGAGGACACCCCCGGACAGGGCCAAACAGGAAGGATATAACCCCACCCACTTTGCCAAAGCACAGCCCCCAGACCACTAGAGGGATATCTTCAACCACAAACTTACCATCCTGAGACAAGGCCGAGTATAGCCCACAAAGATCTCCACCATGGCACAAGCCAAGGGGGGGGGGGGGGGGGGGCGCCAACCCTGACAGGAAGATCACATCAGTGACTCAACCCACTCAAGCGACGCACCCCTCCTAGGGACGGTATGAAAGAGCCCTAGTAAGCCAGTGACTCAGCCCCTGTAATAGGGTTAGAGGCAGAGAATCCCAGTGGAAAGAGGGGAACCGGCCAGGCAGAGACAGCAAGGGCGGTTCGTTGCTCCAGAGCCTTTCCGTTCACCTTCCCACTCTTGGGCCAGACTACATTCAATCATATGACCCACTGAAGAGATGAGTCTTCAGTAAAGACTTAAAGGTTGAGACCCAGTCTGGATCTCTCACATGGGTAGGCAGACCATTCCATAAAAATTGAGCTCTATAGGAGAAAGCCCTGCCTCCAGCTGTTTGCTTAGAAATTCTAGGGACAATTAGGAGGCCTGCGTCTTGTGACCGTAGCATACGGGTAGGTATGTACGGCAGGACCAAATCAGAGAGATAGGTAGGAGCAAGCCCATGTAATGCTTTGTAGGTTAGCAGTAAAACCTTGAAATCAGCCCTTGCCTTGACAGGAAGCCAGTGTAGGGAGGCTAGCACTGGAGTAATATGATACATTTTTTGGGTTCTAGTCAGGATTCTAGCAGCCGTATTTAGCACTAACTGAAGTTTATTTAGTGCTTTATCCGGGTAGCCGGAAAGTAGAGCATTGCAGTAGTCTAACCTAGAAGTAACAAAAGCATGGATACATTTTTCTGCATCATTTTTGGACAGAAAGTTTCAGATTTTTGCAATGTAGTACCCACATGTACATATTACCTCAACTAACCGGTTCCCCCACACATTGACTCTGTACAGGTACCCCCCTGTATATAGTCTTGCTATTGTTATTTTACTGCTGCTCTTTAATTACTTGTTACTTTCATTTCTTATTCTTATCCTTATTTCTTAAAACTGCATCATTGGTTAGGGGCTCGTAAGCAAGCATTTCACTGTACGGTTGTTTTCGGCACATGTGACTAATAAATGTGATTTGATTTGAACTGATTCTAGTATTTTATTTTCCCAACCTCCACATCCAAATTATTATCATTTTTTAAACTCTTTGTTTCACATGTAACAACGTCTCAGTTTGGATAACAACAGCAACGCACTGCCAGCATGTTTCCTATGTAAAAACATCTCAGTTTGGATCACATACCCACAAACAGCATCCAACTGCCAGCATGCAGGTGTGGAGACAAAACCAATGCCACTCAGAGAGAGAGATCAGAGAAAACAGCCTTACCGGAAGATCACAGAGTGAGCTAATCTGCGCTTTGTTCTTTCTCCTATATTTAGACTGACGTTTCGGAACATTTGCATAATTTGCAGAGAAGAGAGAAGCTTTTGAGAGTACAGTTAACCTTGATGGTTTTAATGCTCATCTAAGAGTTTCAGACTTCTCTGAAAGCACCTGTTCTCAGCAAAATGAAAGGGTGTGTTATTTTCTCAATACTTGTGTAGGCCTGAGAGCTATTGAAATTACAACTGATGCAATCAATACATGAGTTGAGCTGGCCTAGTACACACCTGTTATGAGAAATAGCAATGGCGTCTTTTTGTAGGCAATTACTCTTCATCAGGAAACGTCACATTTTGTGAATTTCTGTTAATTATAAAACCACACAAAGCACATAAAGACTTGATAATTAATAAAGGTCGTGTTAACTGACTGATATTATCCTACAACACAACATAAAGGTCATGTTAACTGACTGATATTATCATACATAAAAAACATACAGGTCATGTTAACTGACTGATATTATCCTACAACACAACATAAAGGTCATGTTAACTGACTGATATTATCATACAACACAACATACAGGTCATGTTAACTGACTGATATTATCATACAACACAACATACAGGTCATGTTAACTGACTGATATTATCATACAACACAACATACAGGTCATGTTAACTGACTGATATTATCATACAACACAATATAAAGGTCATGTTAACTGACTGATATTATCATACATAAAAAACATACAGGTCATGTTAACTGACTGATATTATCCTACAACACAACATAAAGGTCATGTTAACTGACTGATATTATCATACATAAAAAATGAATAGCTGAATGAAAGTTCTACTGTACCTACTGTATCCTAAAAACAGATTGTCGTGTTTTGCTTTTCCTAAATGTCAGCCAGAAGTCCACCAAATGCTGTATTTTGGACCAGGGCCCTGGACACAAACACAAACACACACACACACACCTCCATCTGTCGTGTGTGGTCATCACACAGTGAGGCAGGAGGGACAGGGACTTCCTGCTTAAAGCAAAGCATCTCCCTTAAGCTTAGTTATAGGTTTGGCCCCAAAGTCACACTGGGGACTGGCATGGCATCTGCCCCCAAAACCATGAGCCAAAGGCTGGGGGAAGGGAGGGAGGGACGGACAGTCTTGTAGCCCAGATAAAGACAACCTCCCCTGGCCACGGTAGTAGGAGACTAGACTATAAAATTGTCCCGAAACTTAATGGTTCCAATGGCAATAAAAACTGTGGATGGAAACGAGGTTTATGTCAACAAAACAAAATACTCTGAACAAGGTGGGATATTGTTTTGTTTATTGGCAGATGGATTAAGTTATGATAAACTTCATAACTTCATCATTTATGGTGGTTATGTGCGCGGTTGTGAGCTTCATGCAAATTTCCATTAAATATCAAGGGTATTTCGTATTTCTTATTAAGGATCCCCGTTAGCTTCTGCCAAGGCAGTAGCTACTCTTCCTCAGGTCAAATATTACCTGACATTTCCTTTCATAAGACTCTCCACAACACATTGTGTTCCCTCAGGCCACTACTCTACTATCACATATCTACAACACATTGTGTTCCCTCGGGCCACTACTCTACTATCACATATCTACAACACATTGTGTTCCCTCGGGCCACTACTCTACTATCACATATCTACAACACATTGTGTTCCCTCGGGCCACTACTCTACTATCACATATCTACAACACATTGTGTTCCCTCAGGACACTACTCTACTATCACATATCTACAACACATTGTGTTCCCTCAGGCCACTACTCTACTATCACATATCCACAACACATTGTGTTCCCTCAGGCCACTACTCTACTATCACATATCTACAACACATTGTGTTTCCTCAGTCCACTACTCTACTATCACATATCTACAACACATTGTGTTCCCTCAGGCCACTACTCTACTATCACATATCTACTACCACATTGTGTTCCCTCAGGCCACTACTCTACTATCACATATCTACAACACATTGTGTTCCCTCAGGCCACTACTCTACTATCACATATCTACAACACATTGTGTTCCCTCAGGCCACTACTCTACTATCACATATCCACAACACATTGTGTTCCCTCAGGCGACTACTCTACTATCACATATCTACAACACATTGTGTTCCCTCGGGCCACTACTCTACTATCACATATCTACAACACATTGTGTTCCCTCGGGCCACTACTCTACTACCACATATCTACAACACATTGTGTTCCCTCGGGCCACTACTCTACTATCACATATCTACAACACATTGTGTTCCCTCAGGCCACTACTCTACTATCACATATCCACAACACATTGTGTTCCCTCGGGCCACTACTCTACTATCACATATCTACAACACATTGTGTTCCCTCAGGACACTACTCTACTATCACATATCTACAACACATTGTGTTCCCTCGGGCCACTACTCTACTATCACATATCTACAACACATTGTGTTCCCTCGGGCCACTACTCTACTACCACATATCTACAACACATTGTGTTCCCTCAGGCCACTACTCTACTATCACATATCCACAACACATTGTGTTCCCTCAGGCGACTACTCTACTATCACATATCTACAACACATTGTGTTCCCTCGGGCCACTACTCTACTATCACATATCTACAACACAAAATCTATATGTATCTGTGTGTAGAGCGTAGAGAGTCACAGAGTTGAAAATGCAACGGAAACACAGTTCAACTTTATTTATTTAAAAAAATGATATATATATTCGGTAGGCTACGTTAAAAGTTGAGCGCAGAAGTGTTTTAATGAGCATTACGTCATCGCGCACAGCATTTTATCAAAAAAAATCTGTTTGATGGAAATACTCCTGGTGGGAAAATGCACATATTTTTACATGCACACTTTAGAGTATTTACATACAATCCTGTCGCCAATTGGACAGAAACCTAGCTACTGTTACTGATTGCACTATATTAAAAAAATCAGATTATTTCATACTGTAAATGCACTAGTTTTCACGAGTACACATTTTCTGCTAACGCAAATTAGTCCACTGTAAACAAATTAAGCCATTCTCATTCATAGGATTTGACATTGGATTTAATATATATATTTTTTTTTTTTCATAGGAATTTAATAAAGACTTTGTAATGTCTCAGGGAACAAGCTATTTGATTTTCTGTCCTTATCATTCGAGGTCCAAACATACATGTACCAATAGAGAAGGTGTCAAGGGGTGTCACGTTCTGACCTTTATTTCCTTTGTTTTGTATTTATTTAGTATGGTCAGGGCGTGAGTTGGGTGGGCAGTCTATGTTTGTTTTTCTATGATTTGGGTATTTCTATGTTTCGGCCTAGTATGGTTCTCAATCAGAGGCAGGTGTCATTAGTTGTCTCTGATTGAGAATCATACTTAGGTAGCCTGGGTTGCACTGTTTGTTTGTGGGTGATTGTCTATGTTGTAGCTTCATGGTCGTCATTTGTTTATTGTTTTGTATACAGTGTCAGTACTTTCGGTATTAAAGATTTACCATGGACACTTACGACGCCGCATTTTGGTCCGATCCTTCTCGCCTCTCCTCTTCAGATGAAGAGGAGGACGACCGTGACAGAATCACCCACCAACCAAGGACCAAGCGGCGTGGTAAACAGCAGCGACGACAGCAGCAGCAACAGCAAAAACAGAGGCCAGCATCACAGGACTCCTGGACATGGGAGGAGATTCTAGACGGGAAAGGACCCTGGGCACAGGCTGGGGAATATCGCCGCCCCAAAGCAGAGCTGGAGGCAGCGAAAGCTGAGCGGCGGCGATATGAGGAGGCAGCCCGGCAGTGCGACAGGTACGAGAGGCAGCCCCAAAAATGTTTTGGGGGGGGGCAGACGAGGTGTGGTAGTAAGCCAGGTAGCAGACCTGAGCTCACTCCTCGTGCTTATCATAAGCAGCGCATTACTGGTCAGGCACCGTGTTATGCGGTTAAGCGCACGGTGTCGCCAGTGCGTGCCCATAGCCCGGTGCGCTATAGGGCAGCCCCCCGAAAGTGCCGTGAGAGTGTGGGCATCGAGCCAGGGCGTATGGTGCCTGCTCAGCGGGTCTGGTCGCCGGTACGCAGTTTTGGTCCAGGTTATCCTGCGCCGGCTCTGCGTGCTGTGTCTCCGGGGCGCTGGGAGGGTGCAGTGCGTCCTCTGCCTGCGCTCCGCTCGTGCCGGGCGAATGTGGGAGTGGAGCCTAAGGGAGAGGTGCGTGTAGTAAGCACTAGATCTCCCGTGCTTACCCACAGCCCGGTCCAACCTGTGCCTGCACTCTGGAGGGTCCGGGCTAGAGTAGTTGTCCAGCCTGGGGAAGTGGTGCCAAGGTTGCGCACCAGAGCTCCAGTGCTCCCCCACAGCCCGGTCCTTCAGGTGCCTCCTAACACCAAGCCTCCTGAGGGTCTCCCCAGCCTGGTGGCTCCTGTGGCAGCCCCACGCACCAGGCTGTCTCTCTGTCTCCTCCCTGCAGGTGGTCCCGCCTGTCCGGCGCCGCTGCCGGAGTCTCCCGCCTGTCCGGCGCCTCCCGCCTGTCCGGCGCCGCTGCCGGAGCCTCCCGCCTGTCCGGAGCCTCCCGCCTGTCCGGCGCTGCTGCCGGAGTCTCCCGCCTGTCCGGCGCTGCTGCCGGAGTCTCCCGCCTGTCCGGCGCTGCTGCCGGAGTCTGAGGCGCCAGAGCCCCTCAGCCCAGAGGCGCCAGAGCTTCTGCCCCTCTGTCCAGAGCTTCCGCCCCTCTGTCCAGAGCTTCCGCCCCTCTGTCCAGAGCTTCCGCCCCTCTGTCCAGTGGGGTCATTGAGAGGGGTGGTCATGGTTAGAAAGCCACGGAGGCGGACAATAAGGCGGACAAAGACAATGGTTAAGTGGGGTCCGCGTCCCGCGCCAGAGCCGCCACCGCGGACAGACGCCCACCCAGATTCTCCCCTATAGGTCAAGGTTTTGCGGCCGGAGTCCGCACCTTTGGGGGGGGTACTGTCACGTTCTGACCTTTATTTCCTTTGTTTTGTATTTATTTAGTATGGTCAGGGCGTGAGTTGGGTGGGCAGTCTATGTTTGTTTTTCTATGATTTGGGTATTTCTATGTTTCGGCCTAGTATGGTTCTCAATCAGAGGCAGGTGTCATTAGTTGTCTCTGATTGAGAATCATACTTAGGTAGCCTGGGTTGCACTGTTTGTTTGTGGGTGATTGTCTATGTTGTAGCTTCACGGTCGTCATTTGTTTATTGTTTTGTATACAGTGTCAGTACTTTCGGTATTAAAGATTTACCATGGACACTTACGACGCCACATTTTGGTCCGATCCTTCTCGCCTCTCCTCTTCAGATGAAGAGGAGGACGACCGTGACAAGGGGGTTGCCCTTTATTACATGAACTAGTGAGGTGAATGCAATTAGTTCAGGGTACATAGGTAGTTCAGGGGTTGCCCTTTATTACATGAACTAGTGAGGTGAATGCAATTAGTTCAGGGTACATAGTTAGTTCAGGGGTTGCCTTATTACATGAACTAGTGAGGTGAATGCAATTAGTTCAGGGTACATAGGTAGTTCAGGGGTTGCCTTATTACATGAACTAGTGAGGTGAATGCAATTAGTTCAGGGTACATAGGTAGTTCAGGGGTTGCCTTATTACATGAACTAGTGAGGTGAATGCAATTAGTTCAGGGTACATAGGTAGTTCAGGGGTTGCCTTATTACATGAACTAGTGAGGTGAATGCAATTAGTTCAGGGTACATAGTTAGTTCAGGGGTTGCCTTATTACATGAACTAGTGAGGTGAATGCAATTAGTTCAGGGTACATAGGTAGTTCAGGGGTTGCCTTATTACATGAACTAGTGAGGTGAATGCAATTAGTTCAGGGTACATAGGTAGTTCAGGGGTTGCCCTTATTACATGAACTAGTGAGGTGAATGCAATTAGTTCAGGGTACATAGGTGGTTCAGGGGTTGCCTTATTACATGAACTAGTGAGGTGAATGCAATTAGTTCAGGGTACATAGGTAGTTCAGGGGTTGCCCGTATAACATGAACTAGTGAGGTGAATGCAATTAGTTCAGGGTACATAGGTAGTTCAAGGATTGCCCTTATTACATGAACTAGTGAGGTGAATGCAATTAGTTCAGGGTACATAGGTAGTTCAGGGGTTGCCCTTATTACATGAACTAGTGAGGTGAATGCAATTAGTTCAGGGTACATAGGTAGTTCAGGGGTTGCCTTATTACATGAACTAGTGAGGTGAATGCAATTAGTTCAGGGTACATAGGTGGTTCAGGGTGCATTATTATGTCAGAGTACATAGTCAGTTCAGGGTACATAGTCAGTTCATGGTACATAGTTAGTTCAGGGTACATAGTTAGTTCAGGATGAATTATTAGTTCAGGGTGCATAGTCAGTTCAGGGTGCACGATTAATTCAAGGTACATAGCAAGTAATGGGTACATAGATAATTCAGGGTACATAGTTAGTCAATGATGAATGCATATTTCAGGGTACATAGTTAGTTCCGGGTACATAGTTAGTTCAGGGTACACAGCTAGTTTGGGGTACATAGTTAGTTCAGGGTACATAGTTAGTTCAGGGTACACAGCTAGTTTGGGGTACATAGTTAGTTCAGGGTACATAGTTAGTTCAGGGTACACAGCTAGTTTGGGGTACATAGTTAGTTCAGGGTACATAGTTAGTTCAGGGTACACAGCTAGTTTGGGGTACATAGTTAGTTCAGGGTACATAGTTAGTTCAGGGTACACAGCTAGTTTGGGGTACATAGTTAGTTCAGGGTACATAGTTAGTTCAGGGTACACAGCTAGTTTGGGGTACATAGTTAGTTCAGGGTACATAGTTAGTTCAGGGTACACAGCTAGTTTGGGGTACATAGTTAGTTCAGGGTACATAGTTAGTTCAGGGTACACAGCTAGTTTGGGGTACATAGTTAGTTCAGGGTACACAGCTAGTTTGGGGTACATAGTTAGTTCATTTATTTTTATTTTTTTATGTTTATTTCACCTTTATTTAACCAGGTAGGCTAGTTGAGAACAAGTTCTCATCTACAACTGCGACCTGGCCAAGATAAAGCAAAGTGGAGTTATAGATGAGCAGATGATGATGTGCAAGTAGAGATACTGGTGTGCAAAAGAGCAGAAAAGTAAATAAAAACAATATGTGGATGAGGTAGGGAGATTGGGTGGACTATTTACAGATGGACTATGTACAGCTGCAGCGATCGGTTAGCTGCTCAGATAGCTGATGTTTAAAGTTATTGAGGGAAATATAAGTCTCCAGCTTCAGCGATTTTTGCAATTCGTTCCAGTCACTGGCAGCAGAGAACTGGAAGGAAAGGCGGCCCAAGGAGGTGTTGGCTTTGGGGATGACTAGTGAGATATACCTGCTGGAGCGTGTGCTACAGGTGGGTGTTGTTATCGTGACCAGTGAACTGAGAAAGGGTGGAGCTTTACCTAGTGAGTCTGGCGACGAATATGTAGCGAGGGCCAGCCGACTAGAGCATACAGGTCGCAGTGGTGGGTGGTATAAGGGGCTTTGTTAACAAAACGAATGACACTGTGATAGACTGCATCCAGTTTGCTGAGTAGAGAATTGGAAGCTATTTTGTAGATGACATCGCCGAAGTCGAGGATCGGTAGGATAGACATTTTTACTAGGGTAAGTTTGGCGGCGTGAGTAAAGGAGGCTTTTTTGCGAAATAGAAAGCCGATTCTAGATTTGATTTTGGATTGGAGAGTTTACAGTCTAGCCAGACACCTAGGTATTTGTAGTTGGGTGTACATAGTTAGTTCAGGGTACATGGTTAGTTCAGGGTACATGGTTAGTTCAGGGTACATGGTTAATTAGTAAAATGTCATATGCTGAATTTACTGTTGAAGGTACACAACACGACCAAAAGTATGTGGATTAACCCAAGCCATGAAAAACAACCCCAGACTATTACTCCTCCTCCACCAAACTTTACAGTTTGCACTGTGCTTTCGGACTGGTAGCATTCTCTTGGCATCCACCAAACCCAAATGTGTTCGTCGGGCTAGAAAATGGTGAAGATTGATTCATCAATCCAGGGAGCGAGTTTCCATTGCTCCAGAGTCCAATGGCGTCAAGCTTTACACCACTCCAGCCGATGCTTGGCATTGTGTAGGGACTCAGTAGTGAGTGTTGCAACCGAGGACAGATAATTTTTACTCGCTACGTGCTTCAGCACTCGGCGGTCCCATTCTGTGAGCTTGTGTGTCCACTTCGCTACTGAGCCACTGTTGTGCCTCAACGTTTCCACTTCACAATAGCAGCACTTACAGTTGACCGGGGCAGAAATTTGACGAACTGACTTGTTGGAAAGGTGGCATCCTATGATGGTGCCACGTTGAACGTCACTGAGCTCTTTAGTAGCGCCATTCTACTGCTAATGTTTGTCTATGGAGATTGCATGGCGGTGTGCTCGATTTTATACACCTGTAAGCAACGAGTGAGGTGGAAATAGCTGAATCGACTCGTTTGAAGGGGTGTCCACATACTTTTTAAATGAGAAATCAACTTGAAATCAATAAAATATGTCACCATGTCATTGGATTTAGGTTAAAAGTTGGGTAAATGATTTTTATAAAATCCCTTACGTTCATGACCTTTTGCAAGTCCAATCAGTTTCCCACGTTGATTCAACATCATCACATTACATTTTTTGGGGTTGAAATGACGTGGAAAAAACTATGTTGATTCAACCAGTATTTTTTTGGCCCAGTGGGAGGGCATTATTTTGGCTTCAAGTAAAACCTAAGTGAAAGATGATGAATAAACCTTATCTTAAAAATTAAATGAATAAGACTGGATAGATGGGACATAGTATGAAACATATTAATTATGGGAAAAATTACAATTTCTTCCTCAATATCAGTTAATCAGCTATGAAATGCAGGTTGTCATGTTGAATAGTAGACACATTGTGCAACATCCCAGTGCTTTGTGTGTGTGTGTGTGCGTGTGCGTGTGTGCATGTGTGCGTGTGTGTGCGTGCATGTGTGCGTGCGTGCGTGCGTGCGTGTGTGTGTGTGTGCGTGTAAAACCCTGAGAACAGGAGCATGTGTTGTTGGGAGGGACTCAGGAATGTATCCAGGTCAGCTGTGATGTCCCAGCTGGAGTAGAGGAGGCTACACCTGTCAGCATCCAGAGGCCTCGCTCTCTCGCTATATCTCTCTCTCTCTCGCTATATCTCTCTCTCTCTCTCTATATCTCTCTCTCTCTATATATCTCTCTCTCTCTATATATCTCTCTCTCTCTCTCTCTCTCTGTCTCTATCATTCCATCCCTCTCTGTCTCCATCCACCCCCCCCCCTCTCTCTCTCTCTCTCTTTCTCTCTCTCTCTCTGTCTCTCTCTCTCTCTGTCTCTCTCTCTCTCTGTCTCTGTCTCTCTCTCTCTCTCTCTCTCTCTCTCTCTCTCTCTCTCTCTTTTTCTCCAGCTGGACGTGCAGGAACCCCTCACCCCACATAGATCCAGGCCGTGTGAGTCAGTCCAGCTCAGCCATGCGTGTCCTACTCTGGGAATTCACTCTGGGATCTTCCGTTAGGTCCCTCTCTCTCTTTCTCTCCCTCTGTTATTAACCTCACTGTGTATCTTCCCTATCTCTCTTTTCTTTCACCCCCTCCATCTTTTTATCATTCTCTCACTGTCTGTTGTCTCTTCCACTCCTCTCTCTGTCTGTTGTCTCTTCCACTCCTCTCTCTGTCTGTTGTCTCTTCCACTCCTCTCTCTGTCTGTTGTCTCTTCCACTCCTCTCTCTGTCTGTTGTCTCTTCCACTCCTCTCTCTGTCTGTTGTCTCTTCCACTCCTCTCTCTGTCTGTTGTCTCTTCCACTCCTCTCTCTGTCTGTTGTCTCTTCCACTCCTCTCTCTGTCTGTTGTCTCTTCCACTACTCTCTCCGTCTGTTGTCTCTTCCACTCCTCTCTCTGTCTGTTGTCTCTTCCACTCCTCTCTCTGTCTGTTGTCTATGTTTCCCAACATTTCACATGTGGTTTTATAAGTTTGACATGTGTGCTTTTGTAAATGGCAGGATAAGAACCCGGGTTCCCTATGGGAGACAGTGATGTCTTGACCAGTCGACCAAAGGTGCCAAGACTAACTTTAAAGTCACAGACGGGGCTACCTCATCAAGGGACCATATAAAGCAACCAGGAAAGACACGGCAATACAAGGTTATAACATCTACAGAAAAGACAGAAATGCCAATGGTGGAGGTGTTGCTGTTTATATTCAGAACCATGTTCCTGTAACGCTTAGAGAGGATCTGATGTTAAATACTGTTGAAGTAATATGGCTACAGGTTCATCTGCTTCCCCTAAGCCCATTCTAGTGGAAAGCTGCTATAGACCACCAAGTGCTAACAGTCAATATCTGGATAATATGTGTGAAATGCTTGATAATGTATGTGATATCAACAGAGAGGTTTATTGCTTATCCCAGTTACTAGTAAGCATGCACCCATTAAGAAAATGACTGTAAAATTAAATCCCTATGAATGGATGAGGAATTGAACAATTGTATGGTTGAGGGGGATGACGCAAAATGAATGGCAAATAGGTCTGGCTGCACAACCGATTGGCGAATGTACATTAAATTGAGAAATCATGTGACTAAACTGAATAAAAATAAGAATATACTACACTATGAAACAAAGATAGATGATAAAGAATGATAGTAAAAAGCTTTGACATTTTCTGAAAAAAGGCAAACTCAGCTCCATCATTCATTGAATCAGATGGCTCAATTCATCGCAAAAACCAAATGATATTGACAACTACGTCAATGATTTTTTTAATTGGCAAGATTAGCAAATTTAGGCATGACATGCCAGCAACAAATGCTGACACTAAACATCCAAGTACATCTGGCCAAATTGTGAAAGACAAGTGTTGTCATTTTAAATTCCATAAAGTGAGTGTTGAAGAGATTTAAAAATTATTGTTGTCTATCAACAATGATAAGCCACCGGGATCTGACAACTTGGATGGACAACTGAGGATAATAGTGGATGATATTGCCACCATATTTTCAATTTATGCCTACTAGAAAGTGTGTGCCCTCAGGCCTGGAGGGAAGCAAAAGTCATTCCGTTACCTAAGAATAGTAAAGCCCCCTTTATTAGCTCAAATAGCCGACCAATCAGCCTGTTACCAACCCTTAGAAAGGTTTAGAAACAAATTGTGTTTGACCAGATACAATGCTATTTTACAGTAAGCAAATTGACAACAGACTTTCAGACCTTATAGGGAAGGACATTGAACCAGCACAGCACTTACACAGATGACTGATGATTGGCTGAGAGAAATTTATGCTAAAAAGATTTTGGGGCTGTTTTGTTAGACTTCAGTGCGACTTTTGACATTATCGATCATAGTCTGCTGCTTGAAGAATGTATGTGTTATGGCTTCACATCTCCTGCTATATTGTGGATAAAGGGTTACCTGTCTAACAGAACACAGAGGGTGTTCTTTAGTGGAAGTCTCACCAACATAATCAGGAATCAGCAATTCCACAGGGCAGCTGTTAAGGTCCCAGTCAAAAGTTTGGATACACCTACTCATTCAAGGATTTATTTGTATTTTTTTACTATTTTCTACATTTTACACTCTAAAAATAAATGGTTCCTGGAGTATCCTTTAGGGGTTCCTCACATTGAAACTGTGGGGGAACCCCTATAAGTTCCTAGAAGAACATTTGAAAAGGGTTCTTCAAAGGACCCCTTTAGCTGGATCCTCAAAGAACCTTTTGAATAAATGTTTGGGGTTAATTTTGAATGATTAATAATACTATGAATAACAATAACAGTAACACAATGTTTTAGTTGTCATTGTTTATTTATTTTTTTAATCTAAATATCAGGTAAAATCCCAGCAGAGCCCCAAGTCCAGTGGATGTATCCTCTAGCGTGTTGATGTTAATGTGTTAATGTTCTCCGTATCCATAGCCAGAATGACTTTTCAGTGCATGGTGATCGATTAGGTTTCCAGACATATAAGGGGGGGAGGGGGTTGAATTCTGTGACATGAATTCTGTGACATGAATTCTGTGACATGAATTCTGTGAATCCCCAAAAATAGCAATTATACAGATTAACAAAACATGACATATAATAATATTCATATCTGGGTCCCAAACCCTCTCAATGGGGTTGAGGTTGGGTGATTGTGGAGGCCAGGTCATCTGATGCAGCACTCCATCACTCTCCTTCTTGGTCAAATAGCCCTTACACAGCCTGGCGGTGTGTTTTGGGTCATTGTCCTGTTGAAAAAACAAATGATAATCCCACTGAGCCCAAACCAGACGGGTTGGCTTATCACTGCAGAATGCTGTGATAGCTATGCTGGTTATGTGTGCATGAATTCTAAATATATCACTGACAGTGTCCCCCACACATCACACCTCCTCCTCAATGCTTCACGGTGGGAACCACACATGTGGAGATCATCCGTTCACCTACTCTGCGTCTCACAAAACCTCAAATTTGGACTCCAGACCAAAGGACAGATTTCCACTGGTCAAATTCCGTTGCTCATGTTTCTTGGCCCAAGCAAGTCTCTTCTTCTTATTGGTGTCCTTTAATAGTGTTTTTTTTTTTACAGCAATTTGACCATGAAGGCCTGATTCATGCAGTCTCCTCTGAACAGTTGATGTTGAGATGTGTCTGTTACTTGAACTCTGTGAAGCATTTTTTTGGGCTGCAATTTCTGAGGCTGGTAACTCTAATGAACTTATCCTCTGCAGCAGAGGTAACTTCAGGTCTTCCTTTCCTGTGGTGGTCCTCGTGAGAGCCAGTTTCATCATAGCGCTCAATGGTTTTTGCGACTCCACTTGCAGAAACATTCAAAGTTCTTGACATTTTCTGGATTGACTGACCTTCATGTCTTAAAGTAATGATGTACTGTCAATTCTCTTCGCTTTTTTGAGCTGTTCTTGCCATAATATGGACTTGGTGTTTTACCAAATAGGACTATCTTCTGTATACCACCCCTACCTTGTCACAACACAACTGATTGGCTCAAATGCATTAAGAAGGAAATAAATTCCACAAATTAACTTTTAAGAAGGCACACCTGCTAATTGAAATACATTCCAGGTGACTACCTCATGAAGCAGGTTGAGAGAATGCCAAGAGTGTGCAAACCTGTCATCAGGGCAAAGGGTGACATCTTTGAAGAATCTCAAATATAAAATATATTTAGTTTTTTTGTATATATTTGTTTGCTACTTTTTTGGTTACTACATGATTCCTTATATGCTATTTCATAGTTATTCTACAATGTAGAAAATAATAAAAATAAAGAATGACCCCTGAATGAGTAGGTGTGTCCAAACTTTTGACTGGTACTCTATATATATAGAGAGCATATCTCAGCAGTAGCACAACAGGGCTGAGTGAATCCGGTGGTGAAAAGCACTTGGTTGCAGTAGGAATGTGAAGCCTTGGCGTGTGTTGATGGAAACCCTGCCATTAGGCCCGGGCCCAGAAAGGTTTAGTCACAGAGTGTAAACAATGGGCCTCCCAAAGGAGGACACCCACTTCCTGCATGGGATAGTGAGGTAGAAACCTGCTACACACACACACACCGGCAAAATGAGGTCGTTGTTATTACCAATACATGTAATTACATGTAATTGCTTCGCTACCATGGCCTATTTATTGCCTTACCTCCTCACGCCATTTGCACACACTGTATATAGACTTGTTCTATTGTGTTATCGACTGTACGTTTGTTTTACTCCATGTGTAACTCTGTGTTATTGTTTGTGTCGCACTGCTTTGCTTTATCTTGGCCAGGTCACAGTCGTAAATGAGAACTTGTTCTCAACTAGCCTACCTGATTAAATGAAGGTGAAAAAAATACACAAATAAAAGTATAATCATTATCACCATAATCAGCTGTGTACACACACACACACACACACACACACACACACACACACACACACACACACACACACACACACACACACACACACACACACACGCACACACGCACACGCACACGCACACACAAATAACAAATATGGTGACATAAGAGACATTGTCTCCGTCTGTAACTTTGTTTGGGTCCATGTAACCTAATGTAGCAGGGTTCTACCTCCCCCTCTGAAGGTGGGGCCCTCTCTGATAGCATCCACATTATTTATTTAGATGTGACCTGATAGAAACTGAATTATATACCACACGTAACCCCAAATAATGACATGTATCTTTTATACTTGCTTTGCTGCTGTCAGCCCAACTACCAACCATCCACATTCGATATCCTGTTTACAATCCAAGATGGAGGTCAATCCAAGATGGCGGTCAATTCAAGGCATGATAAAGGGAATCTCAGTTAAGTTACTGTACCTTATTTGGCACAAGAGCTACAGTAACACTATTGTAACGTTACATTAACCCTACGGTAACGCTACATTAACCCTACAGTAACGTTACATTAACCCTACGGTAACGTTACATTAACCCTACAGTAACGTTACATTAACCCTACAGTAACGTTCCATTAACCCTACAGTAACGTTACATTAACCCTACAGTAACGTTCCATTAACCCTACAGTAACATTACATTAACCCTACAGTACCTACAGTAACATTACATTAACCCTACAGTAACATTACATTAACCCTACGGTAACGTTACATTAACCCTACAGTAACGTTACATTAACCCTACAGTAACGTTACATTAACCCTACAGTAACATTACATTAACCCTACAGTAACATTACATTAACCCTACAGTAACGTTACATTAACCCTACAGTACCTACAGTAACATTACATTAACCCTACGTTATCTCTAGAATAACACTACAACATTCACATCCCAGCCCATCTTACAAGGAGGCTGTTGAATAATTCAGCTGTTGGTACTTGTGAAGGGACTGGGTTATGTTCAGGGACCCCTATGATCTATAATTCAATATAACATGAAAGTGCATAAGATATCAGGCCAGGGCATAATGGGACCAATCCATTTCCTATATTATTCATCTCTTTAGGATTGTCTTTCACCACAAACGGTGTACATTTTGAAGTCTATTTCTTTTTCATGGGTGTTTTTGTATTGTTTTCTAATTAAACAAGCCAGATGGGTACATTGAAGGATATAATCCTATTGATCTAAATATTATGTCAATAGTATGACTGAATGTAGTTACATAGTAAATATTACACTTTTTTGGGGGGGTGGGGGGGGGGGATGTTTTAAGTCAGTTATTGTGACATTGTTGTTCTGATAAATTTGCTATATAGCTGCTCTCCAAAGTACTTGTCATTTCACAACAGTTTTAGGAAAATATTGTACTGTTCTGTAGCTCAGTTGATAGAGCATGGTAGTTGGTTTGATTCCAGGGACCACCCATTCTTGTACCCTTTGGATAAAAGCGTCTGCTAAATGGTATACAGATATATATATATGTTCTGTACTGCACAGCAGTAGCATGGTGAAAAGCTTGGCTCTTATAGCGGTCAGATCTTTCTTCCTTTGGAAACCTAAACTTAGGAAGCACACTGCTGTGCCTCTTGAAATATGACCGTAACAAAACTTTTAACAGCTGGGTTTAAATGGACCATTTGGGATCCATAAAAAACCCTGTATCCAGCTATTGTTTGCCACAACATTTCAACCAACTCTCCCCGGCTAGAACGTTACCTCAACAACCACTTTGAGCATAAACACTTCCAAAAGATGCAGCATCCTCAGGGCCACATCCACATATCTCAAATCAAATTTAAAAAAACGCACCCCCCCCCCCCCCCCCCCACCTTTGTATCCTTTCCCAAATCAAATAGGCCTGACTCAAATAATAAAAAATAAAAAAATCTCTGACAATAGCCACTAACAAGGGCACAGTTAGAGCAGCACTAAAGCAGGTGCTGAGATCCTCCACACCTTGCAGGTGGCAGCCGGAAGAAAAGGCTCAGCGCTCCCTGCTTTCTTCTGTTGGAGGCTGTGAAGTGAAGACTGATGGTGTCAGAGCTCTTTACTCTCCACCGAGGGAGTCCATTATAGAGGGTCGGTCGGTCGGTCGGTCGGTCGGTCTCACTCACTCACTCACTGTGTGTGTCCTTAAAAAAGGGAACACTGTGAGTCACCGAATAAGATCCTGAAGATGTCCATCCTAGAGTGAACAGACGGAGACAGTAGAAACACATCACACATCACATGCAGTACATTGCGCACCTAAAGATTTGCACATTGCTGGTGTAAGTGGCAGCGATTGCCATTCACTACCATAGAAGTAAGGGAAATGTCCATCTTAATGCAGAATTCTGTAGCGTCAGTGGTATCGATGCAATGTAAAGCTAAAAGCTCCAATGTTAAAAGTGCAGTTTAAACCATATTGTAGGTGATATGCCTCATTTATTGTCCATACAGATTGTAAGGACCCCCCCATCTCAGTGACAAAAAAAAAACCAATCGGGCTGGTCCAACCCGAGGTGTCATAAAAAATAAATAAAAAATACTGTAAAAAAATTACATTTCCACCCCCCTCCACATAAAAATGTACTCAAAATACTGTTTACGACCTCAAAAAAAAAAAAAATTGTAGTGACCCTGTTTATAAACGTAGATCGACTTTTCCACTTCAGCTTTTTGTGGTACAGTTGATGCCACTCGGGGCTAAAGACCAAAAGACAGAGAAGGTTGAGGGTTCGCCGACAACCACGGACGAGCTCCCTGCACGTTTTATCAGAGCCGGATGCAGACAAATCATCAGCCAGGGAGAGAATCACATTTTCAACATTTTGATGCTCTATTTATAATTATATAAATTACAAATTATATTATATATAATTTACAACAATTTTTCCACCAACAGGTTTCTGTGCCAATTAGCAAAGAACACCGGCTTCAGGCACTTCAATACAATAAAATAGACCATGTAAATCTCGACAAATAGAACAACACATCCCTACCTACCTTGTATTCCTACCCAGTATAGAAGGCTTGGCTTGACAATCTCTGAATGTCATTCAACTTTTTGGGGGGTGTTTTGTAGATGTCTCTTTCCATTCATCAAATGTCTGCATCACAGTTTGGATGTTGGAATTATATTTTGGAAGAACGTGTGCAGGTAGCCTACAAGGGACCTTTTTTAAGTAGCCTTACCAGATCAGTTAAGAACAAATTCTTATTTAAAATGACGGTCTACCCTGGCCAAACCCAAACCCGGATGACGCTGAGGCCAATTGTGCGCCGCACTATGGGACTCCCAATAACGTCCGGTTGTGATACAGCCCAGGTAGAGAGCCGGGTCTGTAGTGACGTCTCTAGCGCTGAGATGCAGTGCCTTAAACCGCTGCGCCACCCGGGACCCACAAAACCTAAAGGATTTAGGGAGAAGGGGAGGGGTTCACCAACACATCTGTTATAATCTAGAGGATTTAGGGATAAGGGGGCGAGGGATGAAGTCAGGGAGGGAGACTGTTATTCAGAAAATAAAGTAATTAAAGAGAGATCTGTCTGTGTCCTCACCTGGTGTCCACAGTGGCTGCCGAGTACTGCATACTGAAAAACATGCACACACACACACACACACGCACACGCACACGCAGACACAGACGACACAGACACAGACACACACACAGACACACACACACACACACACACACGGACACACACACACACTGTATGAACACTAACAAATACATCTTAGTTACATAAATAGAAATAATGGAGTGTCCTTACTGGTCCTATTGCCCATTCTTTGAAGATGGAAGGAGCCCACAGTCCCACACAGTTATACACCAGAGCCTGCTTAGTGCTTAGTGCAAAACACAAGCAATCCATCGATGGGATTAATAGACAACTGTGTAGATGTGGGTTGTAGGGTATCTAAGTTTTATTTTTTAAATTAAAGAACCTGCTTTGTTTTTTGTGAAGACATCACCCTTACCTGAACAACACCCTCACCTGAGAAATAGAAATCAAAGGGAGAGAAACTGGGAATGAAATAACTGCAGTAAATTAAATTGAAAAGCATTCCCTTATTACAATGTGGGTGGCTCTTAAAAGAGCCTTTGGTTGTGCATAGTGCAGTCTATGGCAGAAGATGTTGCCAGGGAAGAGCACCCTCCTCGAAGAAGTAGGAGGTAAAGGTTTTCTGCACACGAATGATCTTCCGTGCTGCCTCATTGGCCCCCATCCCAACATCCTGCAGAACAGCATGACTCTCCTCATTGGCCCCCATCCCAACATCCTGCAGAACAGCAGGACTCTCCTCATTGGCCCCCATCCCAACATCCTGCAGAACAGCAGGACTCTCCTCATTGGCCCCCATCCCAACATCCTGCAGAACAGCAGGACTCTCCTCATTGGCCCCCATCCCAACATCCTGCAGAACAGCAGGACTCTCCTCATTGGCCCCCATCCCAACATCCTGCAGAACAGCATGACTCTCCTCATTGGCCCCCATCCCAACATCCTGCAGAACAGCAGGACTCTCCTCATTGGCCCCCATCCCAACATCCTGCAGAACAGCAGGACTCTCCTCATTGGCCCCCATCCCAACATCCTGCAGAACAGCAGGACGCTCCTCATTGGCCCCCATCCCAACATCCTGCAGAACAGCATGACTCTCCTCATTGGCCCCCATCCCAACATCCTGCAGAACAGCAGGACTCTCCTCATTGGCCCCCATCCCAACATCCTGCAGAACAGCAGGACTCTCCTCATTGGCCCCCATCCCAACATCCTGCAGAACAGCAGGACTCTCCTCTGGCACACAGCAGAAGTTATGAAGGAAAGACACAGGTAGCCTTCAGACTTCTACGTAAGCAGGGTGGACCCCGATGACTCCCGCCTTCAGACTTCTACGTAAGCAGGGTGGACCCCGATGACTCCCGCCTTCAGACTTCTACGTAAGCAGGGTGGACCCCGATGACTCCCGCCTTCAGACTTCTACGTAAGCAGGGTGGACCCCGATGACTCCCTCCTTCAGACTTCTACGTAAGCAGGGTGGACCCCGATGATTCGCCGGTGCTTCTGCCACTGGGACACAACAATGCCAGAGGTGCACTCGGCGGTTAGGCTGGCTCGGCAGACGCGTTAGTTGAAGACCCTGTTCCTCCAGGGGAAATTGTATTTCTCACATGCGCCGAATGCAACAGGTCTACACCTTACTGTGAAATGTTTACTTACAAGCCCTTTAACCAACAATGCAGTTCAAGAAATAGAGTTAAGAAAATATTTACTAAATAAACTAAAGTAAAAAACAAAATATATATAAAAAGAAAGAAAATGACATAACAATAACGATGCTATATACAGGGTATTACGGTACAGAGTCAATGTGGAGGCTATATACAGGGTATTACGGTACAGAGTCAATGTGGAGGCTATATACAGGGTATTACGGTACAGAGTCAATGTGGAGGCTATATACAGGGTATTACGGTACAGAGTCAATGTGGAGGCTATATACAGGGTATTACGGTACAGAGTCAATGTGGAGGCTATATACAGGGGGTACCGGTACAGAGTCAGTGTGGAGGCTATATACAGGGTATTACGGTACAGAGTCAATGTGGAGGCTATATACAGGGTGTTACGGTACAGAGTCAATGTGGAGGCTATATACAGGGTATTACGGTACAGAGTCAATGTGGAGGCTATATACAGGGTATTACGGTACAGAGTCAATGTGGAGGCTATATACAGGGGATACCGGTACAGAGTCAATGTGGAGGCTATATACAGGGTATTACGGTACAGAGTCAATGTGGAGGCTATATACAGGGTGTTACGGTACAGAGTCAATGTTGAGGCTATATACAGGGTGTTACGGTACAGAGTCAATGTGGAGGCTATATACAGGGTATTACGGTGCAGAGTCAATGTTGAGGCTATATACAGGGTATTACGGTACAGAGTCAATGTGGAGGCTATATACAGGGTATTACGGTACAGAGTCAATGTGGAGGCTATATACAGGGTATTACGGTACAGAGTCAATGTGGAGGCTATATACAGGGTATTACGGTACAGAGTCAATGTGGAGGCTATATACAGGGTATTACGGTACAGAGTCAATGTGGAGGCTATATACAGGGTATTACGGTACAGAGTCAATGTGGAGGCTATATACAGGGGGTACCGGTACAGAGTCAATGTGGAGGCTATATACAGGGTGTTACGGTACAGAGTCAATGTGGAGGCTATATACAGGGTGTTACGGTACAGAGTCAATGTGGAGGCTATATACAGGGTATTACGGTACAGAGTCAATGTGGAGGCTATATACAGGGTATTACGGTACAGAGTCAATGTGGAGGCTATATACAGGGTATTACGGTACAGAGTCAATGTGGAGGCTATATACAGGGGGTACCGGTACAGAGTCAGTGTGGAGGCTATATACAGGGGGTACCGGTACAGAGTCAATGTGGAGGCTATATACAGGGTATTACGGTACAGAGTCAATGTGGAGGCTATATACAGGGGGTACCGGTACAGAGTCAATGTGGAGGCTATATACAGGGTATTACGGTACAGAGTCAATGTGGAGGCTATATACAGGGTGTTACGGTACAGAGTCAATGTGGAGGCTATATACAGGGTATTACGGTACAGAGTCAATGTGGAGGCTATATACAGGGTATTACGGTACAGAGTCAATGTGGAGGCTATATACAGGGGATACCGGTACAGAGTCAATGTGGAGGCTATATACAGGGTATTACGGTACAGAGTCAATGTGGAGGCTATATACAGGGTATTACGGTACAGAGTCAATGTGGAGGCTATATACAGGGTATTACGGTACAGAGTCAATGTGGAGGCTATATACAGGGTGTTACGGTACAGAGTCAATGTGGAGGCTATATACAGGGTATTACGGTACAGAGTCAATGTGGAGGCTATATACAGGGTATTACGGTACAGAGTCAATGTGGAGGCTATATACAGGGTATTACGGTACAGAGTCAATGTGGAGGCTATATACAGGGGATACCGGTACAGAGTCAATGTGGAGGCTATATACAGGGGGTACCGGTACAGAGTCAATGTGGAGGCTATATACAGGGGGTACCGGTGCAGAGTCAATGTGGAGGCTATATACAGGGGGTACCGGTACAGAGTCAATGTGGAGGCTATATACAGGGGATACCGGTACAGAGTCAATGTGGAGGCTATATACAGGGGATACCGGTACAGAGTCAATGTGGAGGCTATATACAGGGGGTACCGGTACAGAGTCAATGTGGAGGCTATATACAGGGGGGTACCGGTACAGAGTCAATGTGGAGGCTATATACAGGGGATACCGGTACAGAGTCAGTGTGGAGGCTATATACAGGGGGGTACCGGTACAGAGTCAATGTGGAGGCTATATACAGGGGGGTACCGGTACAGAGTCAATGTAGAGGCTATATACAGGGGTACCGGTACCGAGTCAATGTGGAGGCTATATACAGGGTATTACGGTACAGAGTCAATGTGGAGGCTATATACAGGGGGTACCGAGTCAATGTGGAGGCTATATATAGGGGATACCGGTACAGAGTCAATGTGGAGGCTATATACAGGGGATACCGGTACAGAGTCAATGTGGAGGCTATATACAGGGGTACCGGTACCGAGTAAATGTGCAGGTGTACAGGTTAGTCTCTTTGCTACCTTTCAGCTATTCCTATTGGTTCATAATGATGGACTCTCTGCTACCTTTCAGCTATTCCTATTGGTTCATAATGATGGACTCTCTGCTACCTTTCAGCTATTCCTATTGGTTCATAATGATGGACTCTCTGCTACCTTTCAGCTATTCCTATTGGTTCATAATGATGGACTCTGCTACCTTTCAGCTATTCCTATTGGTTCATAATGATAGACTCTCTGCTACCTTTCAGCTATTCCTATTGGTTCATAATGATGGACTCTCTGCTACCTTTCAGCTATTCCTATTGGTTCATAATGATGGACTCTCTGCTACCTTTCAGCTATTCTTATTGGTTCTTGTTAAAAAAAATTGGTGCAGCTTTGAATGTTTCTTTTATGTGTGGTATGATCGCCTGTTAGCCTATTGCAGATCCGTACAAAACGATCCACCTACCACTATTGTCACTATGAATGGTGGATAGAGGGCAGGATAGACAGTTAGACATGTAGACTATATTGACCTGTGGCATAGTAAGTTAGCGCGCGGAAAAGGTAAATATCAAAACCCCTTGACATAGGAGAGGCGCATGCAAGCAGACGAAGACATTAGTCTAGGATGGAAGAAATTATTTAGTCAAACCTGACAAAAATATGTCAAGGGAAAAAATGCACTACCCTCCCCTGTGCCCAATAAAAAAGAACATAACCCTGCCCAAATGACAAAAAAGGTAACAACAAAAAAGGTACAATTTAAAAATAACCCTCATTATTTAGGACCCCCCCCCCCAGTAAAATTTCTAACTGGCCCTTAGAACAAGTTATTTACTTAGCTAGTGTGCTGACACCATTAATACCAATACTACAATGCCTGTTCTTCCCCTCGTCTTTTCTACCCCTTCTCAAAGACAAAGTTGGCAGTCGTTGGCATGACTACGGCTGGAGTTCAGAAATTCAGAGAGGGACTCTTCCTTTGTAAAATGTTTTTTTGGGGGGGGGGATAAAGGATTTGGGAAGAGTGTTGAAGGAGAGCAGATTGAGAGCCGTACCTCCATGCGCCCTGTTAAAACAGATGGTGGATATGAGAGAGAGAGAGACAGAAAGCGAGATTGTGCGTGTCACAGGAGGTTGGTGGCACCTTTAATTGGGGAGGATGAGCTCGTGGTAATGGCTGGCGCGGAATAAATGGAATGGTATCAAATACATCAAACACATTGGTTTCCACGTGTTTGATGCCATTTAATTTGCTCCATTCAAGCCATTATTATGAGCCGGACTCCCCTCAGCAGCCTCCACTGGTGCATGTGTGTGTGTGGGAGGCCACCATAAGGTTATTAAGAGATTTGGGGTGAAGCCTTGGCACAGAGAACAAAGTGAAGATGGACAGACAGACAGACAGCAGACAAGGGAGCCACCGTTATATGTCTGTGTCCACCATTTCGTCCCATTTCGTCCCTGATAGTGATACAGTTTTTAAAACAAAATCATTTACGTGTTCTGTGATTGACACTATAGACTAGTATCACTATCAATTCTGTTATCAGTTCAGTGAGGGAACACATTATGCAATTGTGACCTGGAATGTGTTCAAGAAGCCACGCAATTGAAAATGTTTTGCAACACAAAACGAAAATGCGCATTTCCTATTGGTCAAGTCCATATAGTCACTCCCTGATTCTGTCCCTTTTCTGCCATTTCGTGCACAAATTAACACGACCCGGGTTGAATGATTATAGGACAACATGGATACATACATTTGTCATATCTGCAGGCAACCCGAGATTAGGGAGTGTGTTGCCCTTTAAATTAGGCAGTATTTTGCTGTCTGTTAACTGTAAATCAAACTGCGCAATAGGGAAACCAAAACTTGAGTTGAGACATTCATTCTGAGTGGTTAATTAAGGACAGGGCTAAACCAGAAACACAAACAGGCTTAGCACTTTATTTGAACCCGTGATGTTCGGAGCCGTCTCTCACGGTTTTAACCCATCCTCAACCCCATCTCAACCTTAGCTAACAGGCACTAATGTTTCCCCTAATAGACGGTTCTCACGGTTTTAACCCATCCTCAACCCCATCTCAACCTTAGCTAACAGGCACTAAATGTTTCCCCTAATAGACGGATCTCACGGTTTTAACCCATCCTCAACCCCATCTCAACCTTAGCTAACAGGCACTAATGTTTCCCCTAATAGACGGTTCTCACGGTTTTAACCCATCCTCAAGCCCATCTCAACCTTAGCTAACAGGCACTAATGTTTCCCCTAATAGACAGTTCTCACGGTTTTAACCCATCCTCAACCCCATCTCAACCTTAGCTAACAGGCACTAATGTTTCCCCTAATAGACGGTTCTCACGGTTTTAACCCATCCTCAACCCCATCTCAACCTTAGCTAACAGGCACTAATGTTTCCCCTAATAGACGGTTCTCACGGTTTTAACCCATCCTCAAGCCCATCTCAACCTTAGCTAACAGGCACTAATGTTTCCCCTAATAGACAGTTCTCACGGTTTTAACCCATCCTCAACCCCATCTCAACCTTAGCTAACAGGCACTAATGTTTCCCCTAATAGACGGTTCTCACGGTTTTAACCCATCCTCAACCCCATCTCAACCTTAGCTAACAGGCACTAATGTTTCCCCTAATAGACGGTTCTCACGGTTTTAACCCATCCTCAACCCCATCTCAACCTTAGCTAACAGGCACTAATGTTTCCCCTAATAGACGGTTCTCACGGTTTTAACCCATCCTTAAGCCCATCTCAACCTTAGCTAACAGGCACTAATGTTTCCCCTAATAGACGGTTCTCACGGTTTTAACCCATCCTCAACCCCATCTCAACCTTAGCTAACAGGCACTAATGTTTCCCCTAATAGACGGTTCTCACGGTTTTAACCCATCCTCAACCCCATCTCAATCACCTGAGCTAACAGGCACTAATGTTTCCCCTAATAGACGGTTGGAAAATTGCCGTGGAAATCAAATGCCGAGCCATGCCATTACCGTCACCATTCCATTATGTTAGAAATATTGATAAACCATTAGACATTATTAATCACGTGATCATAAAAAAAACAACAACACAAAACTAGGGCACAGTGAGGGCCCATTTCTATTTATTTATTTTCCATTTTGAACCGGAAAAATCGACAGGCGGGTATTTGAAGCAAAGACCAATTAAATCCACCGTACAATATCCTGTGCCAGGAAATGACAGTCCAGTTTCTTACTAGAGAACAGGGTGTACCAGTCTGGGCAGTGCTGAGGAGGGGGAGGAGGTAGAGTGGGGTGGCGGCTGGATGTCCTTACACGCACCCTTACACACTCTCTCACACACCGGAATAACCACGGGCCTAACACACACCGGCAAAAAAAAACCAGTTTCTGCTGCACACCGCATGCATATAAACAGACAGGCAGACAGGAAGGAGACACACGCACATGGATGGACAGACAGATGCAAGCACCCACATAACACACACACACACACACACACACACACACACACACACACACACACACACACACACACACACACACACACACACACACACACACACACACACACACACACACACACACACACACACACACACACCGGTCCTAGTGTGCATCAAGGGAGCCAGTAGCAGACATGAGGGCAGGGCTGGTGGTGGGGCTGGTGGTGGGACAGAGAGGGTACGAGAGTGGGGGGAGGCTGGGGTTTACAGGGGTGGGACAGAGAGGGTACGAGGGTGGGGGAGGCTGGTGTTTACAGGGGTGGGACAGAGAGGGTACGAGGGTGGGGAAGGGCAGGGGTTTACAGGGGTGGGACAGAGAGGGTACGAGGGTGGGGGGAGGCTGGGGTTTACAGGGGTGGGACAGAGAGGTTACGAGGGTGGGGGGAGGCTGGGGTTTACAGGGGTGGGACAGAGAGGGTACGAGGGTGGGGTGGGGGGGCTGGGGTTTACAGGGGTGGTGGGACAGAGAAGGTACGAGGGTGGGGGGAGGCTGGGGTTTACAGGGGTGGGACAGAGAGGGTACGAGAGGGGGGAGGCTGGTGTTTACAGGGGTGGTGGGACAGAGAGGGTACGAGAGTGGGGGGAGGCTGGGGTTTACAGGGGTGGGACAGAGAGGGTACGAGGGTGGGGGAGGCTGGTGTTTACAGGGGTGGGACAGAGAGGGTACGAGGGTGGGGGGAGGCTGGGGTTTACAGGGGTGGGACAGAGAGGGTACGAGGGTGGGGGGGGGTTGGTGTTTACAGGGGTGGGACAGAGAGGGTACGAGGGTGGGGGAGGCTGGGGTTTACAGGGGCGGGACAGAGAGGGTACGAGGGTGGGGGGAGAATGGGGTTTACAGGGGTGGGACAGAGAGGTTACGAGGGTGGGGGGAGGCTGGGGTTTACAGGGGTGGGACAGAGAGGGTACGAGGGTGGGGGGGGCTGGGGTTTACAGGGGTGGTGGAACAGAGAGGGTACGAGGGTGGGAGAGGCTGGTGTTTACAGGGGTGGTGGGACAGAGAGGGTACGAGGGTGGGGGGGGCTGGGGTTTACAGGGGTGGGACAGAGAGGGTACAAGGGTGGGGGGAGGTTGGGGTTTAGAGGGGTGGTGGGACAGAGAGGGTACGAGGGTGGGGGAAGGCTGGTGTTTACAGGGGTGGTGGGACAGAGAGGGTATGAGAGTGGGGGGAGGCTGGGGTTTACAGGGGTGGTGGAACAGAGAGGGTACGAGAGTGGGGGGAGGCTGGGGTTTACAGGGGTGGGACAGAGAGGGTATGAGAGGGGTGCGGTGGGGGAATTGAGGTCAGCCAGGGAGGGGACCAGGACTGTACATTTGAAATACATTAAAGTAAACAAGAGGTCAAAAATAGAATCTGTGGGTTTTTGAAGACATCACTTGGTAAACTTTAAGATTTCCTTGAATTCAAGGCTTTTGGGATACAGTAAACAAACGGAGTCCATTCTTTCAGTGAATGTAAAATACTGTATTCATGTCTAACCCATAATCACGACTGTTACTCTGTGGTTAGCATGACATCTGTAATCATTGTGTGATTTACAGTATAGGCCGTTCATACTCACTGGTATGGTATAACGACATGTATCTCTGCTTCTAGATAGATCAGATACAATACTCTATGTCATTATATAGTATATTCAGTTATATACTGTATGCAGTTATATATAGTATTAAGTTATATATAGTATTTTCAGTTATATATTATATTCAGTTATATACTGTATTCAGTTATATGTAGTATATTCAGTTATATACTGTATTCAGTTATATGTAGTATATTCAGTTATATACTGTATTCAGTTATATAGTATTAAGTTATATATATAGTATTTTCAGTTATATAGTATATTCAGTTAAATATAGTATATTCAGTTCCATATATACTGCATTCAGGTATATATATATATATATTATTGGGACCATTTTGATGTCTAGAAATGGCATCTTGCATATTGGGATAGTTTGAGACAACTGCAGAGATTTCAGGTCTTTGTGATCAATATGGCTAAATATTTCCACTGAGAAAGTTTTTCGTGTCTTTTCAACCCAAAAAAAAGATTTTCAATGTCTTTTAAACATATTTTCAGCATCTTCTTAACATCTTTTCAAAGTCCTTTCAACATTTTGTGCTCATAGGAGTGGACCTGAAACAGAGGTTACCTCTCATTTAATCTAAGTGGTGGTGAAAATACCTTTTAGCAGTATTTTCGAAAAAAAAAAAGTCTGCAGTTGTGCAGACAGTCACATCCTTCGTGAAAATTACTTGACACATGTGCTCACTTTAAGTTTCGCTCAGCCCCATAAGGCCATAACTTAGCAAAGGCTATAAACTGAAAGCTATCAAGCTATCGATCGTGTACCAAAACACTGCAGGAGACCGAGAGAGAGGTGCTTCGACCTCCATAAATGGACATCACTGTGGGGGAAAGTTCTTGGAGCGTTCCCATGCCTGGTACACATCTGGTGGTTCAGCCACAGCACACATGTTGGGCCCCAGACCTCCCTTCCACTCCACACCTCCCTTCTACTCTACACCTCCCTTCCACTCCACACCTCCCTTCCACTCCACACCTCCCTTCCACTCCACACCTCCCTTCTTTCCCTCCACACCTCCCTTCCACTCCACACCTCCCTTCCACTCCACACTTCCCTTCCACTCCACACCTCCCTTCTACCCCACACCTCCCTTCCACTCCACACCTCCCTTCCACCCCACCCCACACCTCCCCTCCACTCCACACCTTCCTTCCACTCCACACCTCCCCTCCACTCCACACCTCCCTTCTACCCCACACCTCCCCTCCACTCCACACCTCCCTTCCACTCCACACCTCCCTTCCACTCCACACCTCCCTTCCACTCCAAAACCTCCCTTCTACCCCACACCTCCCCTCCACTCCACACCTTCCTTCCACTCCACACCTCCCCTCCACTCCACACCTCCCTTCTACTCCACACCTCCCTTCCACACCTCCCTTCCACTCCACACCTCCCCTCCACTCCACACCTCCCTTCCACTCCACACCTCCCTTCCACACCTCCCTTCCACTCCACACCTCCCTTTCCCTCCACACCTCCCCTCCACTCCACACCTCCCTTTCCCTCCACACCTCCCCTCCACTCCACACCTCCCTTCCACTCCACACCTTCCCTCCACTCCACACCTCCCTTCCACTCCACACCTTCCCTCCACACCTCCCTTCCACTCCACACCTCCCCTCCACTCCATACCTCCCTTCCACTCCACACCTTCCCTCCACTCCATACCTCCCTTCCACTCCACACCTCCCCTCCACTCCACACCTCCCTTCCACTCCACACCTCCCCTCCACTCCACACCTCCCCTCCACTCCACACCTCCCTTTCCCTCCACACCTCCCTTTCCCTCCACACCTCCCTTCCACACCTCCCTTTCCCTCCACATCTCCCTTCCCCTCCACACCTCCCTTCCACTCCACACCTCCCTTCCCCTCCACACCTCCCTTCCACTCCACACCTCCCTTCCCCTCCACACCTCCCTTCCCCTCCACACCTCCCCTCCACTCCACACCTCCCTTCCACTCCACAGCTCCCTTCCACTCCACACCTCCCTTTCCCTCCACACCTCCCTTCCACTCCACACCTCCCTTCCCTCCACACCTCCCTTTCCCTACACACCTCCCTTTCCCTCCAACCTCCCTTCCCCTCCATACCTCCCTTTCCCTCCACACCTCCCTTTCCCTCCACACCTCCCTTTCCCTCCACACCTCCCTTTCCCTCCACACCTCCCTTTCCCTCCACACCTCCCTTTCCCTCCACACCTCCCTTTCCCTCCACACCTCCCTTTCCCTCCACACCTCCCTTCCCCTCCACACCTCCCTTCCCCTCCACACCTCCCTTTCCCTCCACAGCTCCCTTTCCCTCCACAGCTCCCTTTCCCTCCACACCTCCCTTTCCCTCCACACCTCCCTTTCCCTCCACACCTCCCTTTCCCTCCACACCTCCCTTCCCCTCCACACCTCCCCTCCACTCCACACCTCCCTTCCACTCCACACCTCCCTTCCACTCCACACCTCCCTTCCACTCCACACCTCCCTTCCCCTCCACACCTCCCCTCCACTCCACACCTCCCTTCCACTCCACACCTCCCTTTCCCTCCACACCTCCCCTCCACTCCACACCTCCCTTCCCCTCCACACCTCCCCTCCACTCCACACCTCCCTTCCACTCCACACCTCCCTTTCACTCCACACCTCCCTTCCCCTCCACACCTCCCCTCCACTCCACACCTCCCTTCCACTCCACACCTCCCTTCCACTCCACACCTCCCTTCCCCTCCACACCTCCCTTCCCCTCCACACCTCCCTTCCACTCCACACCTCCCTTTCACTCCACACCTCCCTTTCCCTCCACACCTCCCTTCCCTTCCACTCCACACCTCCCTTCCCTTCCACTCCACACCTCCCTTTCCCTCCACACCTCCCTTCCACTCCACACCTCCCTTCCCCTCCACACCTCCCTTCCACTCCACACCTCCCTTTCCCTCCACACCTCCCTTTCCCTCTACACTTTAAAGCGGCAGCATGTCTTTCCTTTGCGATGTTATCTGCCTGCAGGCTTGACAACTGTGAGATGCAGGCATATAACCCCAATCCAAACTGGCAGCAGGGCTGAGGAAGAGGAGGTGGAAGTGGTTATAAACCGTTAAAACTGTGGTGGAGAAGGTGCCGGATGGTGGGAAACATTCGTTAAGGAGGGGGGTGGGGGGGGGGAGGGGCTCATCACCCAGCACAGATAGAAGATAGAAAAAAGAGATAAGGGGAGAGAGAGAGAGAGAGAGAGAGAGAGAGAGAGAGAGAGAGAGAGAGAGAGAGAGAGAGAGAGAGGGAGAGAGAGAGAGGGAGTAATAGAGTCAGATTGACTTTTGTTTCACTCCCTCACACTTTTCTGTCAGCTGTTGCGGAAAAGCAGTTTGAATGCCCCCGACACTGTTCTGTGTACAAATAATCACTGGAACCTCTCATTTAAGAGACGATGGCAGAGAGCCGTTGGTAGGTTTTCCTCTCCAGTGCTAACATACCAGACCAAAAGACAAGCCACAGGACCCATTTCAATCTCCCAACAGATTCACACTAAATCCACTCCTTGTGAAACCATCCATACAGACCACTACCCAATGGGCAAAACTGGTTGAAATGATGTCTTTACAACTATACAACTAGAAACTGGTTGAAATTAAATTAAATGAAATGTTATTTGTCACATGCGCCGAATACAACAGCTGTAGACCGTACAGAGAAATGTTAACTTACAAGCCCTTTAACAACAACGCAGTTTTAAGAAAATAAGAGATAAGAATAACAAATAATTAAAGAGCAGCAGTAAATAGCAAAAGCAGGGCTATATACTGGGGGTACTGGTACAGAGTCAATGTGGAGGCTATATACAGGGGGGTACTGGTACAGAGTCAATGTGGAGGCTATATACTGGGGGTACTGGTACAGAGTCAATGTGGAGGCTATATAGGGGGTACCGGTACAGAGTCAATGTGGAGGCTATATACAGGGGGCACCGGTACAGAGTCAATGTGGAGGCTATATACTGGGGGTACTGGTACAGAGTCAATGTGGAGGCTATATAGGGGGGTACCGGTACAGAGTCAATGTGGAGGCTATATACAGGGGGTACTGGTACAGAGTCAATGTGGAGGCTATATACTGGGGGTACTGGTACAGAGTCAATGTGGAGGCTATATACAGGGGGTACCGGTACAGAGTCAATGTGGAGGCTATATACAGGGGGTACTGGTACAGAGTCAATGTGGAGGCTATATACAGGGGGTACCGGTACAGAGTCAATGTGGAGGCTATATACTGGGGGTACTGGTACAGAGTCAATGTGGAGGCTATATACTGGGGGTACTGGTACAGAGTCAATGTGGAGGCTATATAGGGGGTACCGGTACAGAGTCAATGTGGAGGCTATATACAGAGGGTACTGGTACAGAGTCAATGTGGAGGCTATATACTGGGGGTACTGGTACAGAGTCAATGTGGAGGCTATATACAGGTGGTACTGGTACAGAGTCAATGTGGAGGCTATATACTGGGGGTACTGGTACAGAGTCAATGTGGAGGCTATATACAGGTGGTACCGGTACAGAGTCAATGTGGAGGCTATATACAGAGGGTACTGGTACAGAGTCAATGTGGAGGCTATATACAGGTGGTACTGGTACAGAGTCAATGTGGAGGCTATATACTGGGGGTACTGGTACAGAGTCAATGTGGAGGCTATATACTGGGGGTACTGGTACAGAGTCAATGTGGAGGCTATATACTGGGGGTACTGGTACAGAGTCAATGTGGAGGCTATATACTGGGGGTACTGGTACAGAGTCAATGTGGAGGCTATATACTGGGGGTACTGGTACAGAGTCAATGTGGAGGCTATATACTGGGGGTACTGGTACAGAGTCAATGTGGAGGCTATATACTGGGGGTACCGGTACAGAGTCAATGTGGAGGCTATATACAGGGGGGTACTGGTACAGAGTCAATGTGCAGGCTATATACAGGGGGTACTGGTACAGAGTCAATGTGGAGGCTATATAGGGGGTACCGGTACAGAGTCAATGTGGAGGCTATATACAGAGGGTACTGGTACAGAGTCAATGTGGAGGCTATATACAGGGGGTACTGGTACAGAGTCAATGTGGAGGCTATATACTGGGGGTACCGGTACAGAGTCAATGTGGAGGCTATATACAGGGGGTACTGGTACAGAGTCAATGTGGAGGCTATATACTGGGGGGTACCGGTACAGAGTCAATGTGGAGGCTATATACTGGGGGTACTGGTACAGAGACAATGTGGAGGCTATATACAGGGGGTACTGGTACAGAGTCAATGTGGAGGCTATATACAGGGGGTACTGGTACAGAGTCAATGTGGAGGCTATATACAGGGGGTACTGGTACAGAGTCAATGTGGAGGCTATATACAGAGGGTACTGGTACAGAGTCAATGTGGAGGCTATATACAGGGGGTACTGGTACAGAGTCAATGTGGAGGCTATATACAGGGGGTACTGGTACAGAGTCAATGTGGAGGCTATATACAGAGGGTACTGGTACAGAGTCAATGTGGAGGCTATATACAGGGGGTACCGGTACAGAGTCAATGTGGAGGCTATATACAGGGGGTACCGGTACAGAGTCAATGTGGAGGCTATATACAGGGGGTACCGGTACAGAGTCAATGTGGAGGCTATATACAGGGGGTACCGGTACAGAGTCAATGTGGAGGCTATATACAGGGGGTACCGGTACAGAGTCAATGTGGAGGCTATATACAGGGGGTACCGGTACTGAGTCAATGTGGAGGCTATATACAGGTGGTACTGGTACAGAGTCAATGTGGAGGCTATATACAGGGGGTACTGGTCAATGTCAATGAGTCAATGTGTCAATGTGAAGGGGCACCAGTGTCAAGGTAATTAAGGTACTTACAGTTGGAGTCGGAAGTTTACATACACTTAGGTTGGAGTCATTAAAACTAGTTTTTCAACCACTCCACACATTTCTTGTTAAACCTCTTTGGGGTAAGGGGCGGTATTTTCACGTCCGGATGAAAAGCGTGCCCATAGTAAACTGCCTGTTACTCAGGCCCAGAAGCTAGGATATGCATATGCATGGTAGTATTGGATGGAAAACACTCTGAAGTTTCTAAAACTGTTACAATAATGTCTGTGAGTATAACATAACTGATTTGGCAGGCGAAACCCCGAGCACAATCCATCCAGGGATTTTTGATGTTGTGTTTTCCAAAGCTCTTCTATGGGAAACCTGATTTATTAGGGCCCATATTGCAGTTCCTATGACTTCCACTAGATGTCAACAGTCTTTAGAAATTGTTCGATGTTTTCTTTTGAGAAATGAAGAAGTCTTTTGGTGCGCGTGAACAGGAGCGCGCTCCTCGTTATTTTTCTCCTGTATTGGAAACAGTTTATTCCGTCTTAAATTTGATTGATTATTTACATTTTAGGGTACCTGAGGTTGGATTAGAAACATTGTTTGAAATGTTTGGACCCAGGTAACTTATTAGATACTTTGTAGTCATGTTGGGTGAGATGGAACCGGTGTATTTCTGAATCAAACGCGCCAAATAAATAGACATTTTGGGGATATAAAGTACGAATTTATCTAACAAAATGACCATTCATTGTGTCACTGATTCATTTGATTGCAAAAAGATGAAGATCTTCAAAGGTGACTTTCGTGTCGCACCTGCCTGGTTGAAAAATGGTTTTCATGTTTTTGTATGCTGGGTGCTGTCCTTAGATAATCACATGGTGTGCTTTCGCCGTAAAGCCTTTTTGAAATCTGAGTTATGCTTTATTTTGATGTATTACACTTGTATTAATATATTTATATTTCTGTAGTTTGAATTTGGCGTCTGCAATTTCACCGGATGTTGTCAAATCTATCACGTAATTCGAGCGTTAAGGGATCCCTAAGAGGTTTAACAAACTATAGTTTTGGCAAGTCGGTTAGGACATCTACTTCATGCATGACTCAAGTAATTTTTCCAACAATTGTTTACAGACAGAATATTTCACTTATAATTCACTGTGTCACAATTCCAGTGGGTCAGAAGTTTACATACACTAAGTTGACTGTGCCTTTAAACAGCTTGGAAAATTCCAGAAAATTATGTCATGGCTTTAGAAGCTTCTGATAGGCAAATTTACATCATTTGAGTCAATTGGAGTTGTACCTGTGGATGTATTTCAAGGCCTACCTTCAAACTCAGTGCCTCTTTGCTTAACATAATCGGAAAATCAAAAGAAATCAGCCAAGCCAAAAATTGTAGACCTCCACAAGTCTGGTTCGTCCTCGGGAGCAATTTCCAAACGCCTGAAGGTACCACGTTCATCTGTACAAACAATAGTACGCAAGTATATACACCATGGGACCACTCAGCCGTCATACCACTCAGGAAGGAGACGCGTTCTGTCTTTTTAGAGATGAACGTACTTTGGTGCGAAAAGTGCAAATCAATCGCAGAACAACAGCAAAGGACCCTGTGAAGATGCTGGAGGAAACAGGTACCAAAGTATCTATATCCACAGTAAAACGAGTCCTATATCGACATAACCTGAAAGGCCGCTCAGCAAGGGAGAATCCACTGCTCCAAAACCACAATAAAAAAGCCAGACTACGGTTTGCAACTGCACATGGGGACAAAGATCGTACTTTTTGAGAAATGTCCTCTGGTCTGATGAAACAAAAATGGAACTGTTTGGCCATAATGACCATCGTTATGTTTGGAGGAAAAAGGGGGAGGCTTGCAAGCCGAAGAACACCATCCCAACCATGAAGCACGGGGGTGGCAGCATCATGTTGCTTGCTTCAGGAGGGGCTGGTGCGCTTCACAAAATAGATGGCATCATGTCCCCAAGCATCCTTCCAAAGTTGTGGCAAAATGGCTTAAGCACAACAAAGTCAAGCTATTGGAGTAGCAATCACAAAGCCCTGACCTCAATGCTGTAGAATATTTGTGGGCAGAACTGAAAAGGCGTGGGCGAGCAAGGAGGCTTACAAATCTTACTCAGTTACACCATCTCTTTCAGGAGGAATGGGCCAAAATTCACCCAACTTTTTGTGGTAAGCTTGTGAAAGGCTACCCAAAACATTCGACCCAAGCTAAAACATGTAAAGGCAATGCTACCAAATACTATTTTAGTGTATCTAAACACTGGTAATGTGATGAAAGAAATAAAAGCTGAAATAAATCACTCTCTCTACTATTATTCTAACATTTCACATTCTTAAAATATAATGGTGATCCTAACTGACCTAAGACAGGGAATTTCTACTAGGATTAAATGTCAGGAATGGTTAAAAACAGAGTCTAAATGTACTTGGCTAAGGTGTATGTAAACTTCCGACTTCAACTGTACAAATAGGTAGAGTTACTAAAGTGGCTATGCACAGATAATAACAGAGAGTAGCAGCAGCGTAGGTGGAGGGGGGCAATGCAAATAGTCTGGGTAGCCATTTAATTAGCTGTACAGGAGTCTTATTGCTTGAGGGTTGAAGCTGTTTAGAAGCCTCTTGGATCTAGACTTGGCGCTCCGGTACCGCTTGTCGTGCGGAAGCAGAGAGAACAGCCTATGACAAGGGTGGCTGGAGTCTTTAGGGCCTTCCTCTGACACCTTCTGGTCCTGGATGGCAGGAAACGTGGCCCCGGTGATGTGCTGGGCCGTACGCATTACCCTCTGTAGTGCCTTGTGGACGGAGACCGAGCAGTTGCCATACCAGGCAGTAGTGATGCAACCCATTAGGATGCTCTCAAGGGTGCAGCTGTAAAACTTTTTGAGGATCTGAGGTTTCCATGGCAAATCTTTTCAGTCTCCTGACAGGGGAACAGGTTTTGTCGTGCCCTCTTCACATCTACATAGGGTAGTGATATCGTTGCAACTGTAAAAACTAGAAACTGGTTAAAATGATGTAGTCATTATATCAGTTTTGCACAGTTTTGCCATCTGGTTATAGGTAGAATGTACCTGAAAAATATTGCAATTGGTGTGAATTCCCCTATGTGTTCTTAAGGTGGGAAATCCATTCACTCCCCTATCTCCATTCAGCTTTTTGAATGCCTCCGTTTTCTACTTGAGAGATTTTAATAATACGAGTACGATATGAAGCCTGGTGGGGAAAGTTTAATATGCCTCATATAAACCCTAATCTTATTTCTGGGACCATGCCAGGGATAGTTGAAAAGTAGGCCAGTGGCATGATGATGGAGGAGGTAGGAGGGGGCGGGGCTTTAGCTCAGAAGCCTAACGAGGCCTTGAGAAACTCACTTAAAAATAACCTGATCCGTACGGGCGCTATCGGAACCCCTCGTAATCCTAAACTAGGGATTAATTACTGACTCCTCCACCCCTCCCTTTATTCTCCCTATCTCACTCTCTCTCCCTTCCTCTTTCCTCATCCCCAGATTTTGATTTGTCTGCATAAGGATGTCACCGGGTGCTGACGAGGCAGAGGGACGAGAGAGGGATGAGAGAGGGATGAGAGAGGGACGAGAGAGGGACGGGAGAGGGACGAGAGAGGGACGAGAGAGGGACGAGAGAGGGACGAGAGAGGAACAAGAGTCTATGATTATTCCTGTCGTCCGTCCTCATCCATATTCACATTTCAATCCTCTCTAACTTCCTCTTGCTTTACATTGCAAATGATCATCAAGGACAACAACAACCCGAGCCACTGCCTGTTCACCCCGCTATCATCCAGAAGGCGAGGTCAGTACAGGTGCATCATCACCACCCGAGCCACTGCCTGTTCACCCCGCTATCATCCAGAAGGCGAGGTCAGTACAGGTGCATCATCACCACCCGAGCCACTGCCTGTTCACCCCGCTATCATCCAGAAGGCGAGGTCAGTACAGGTGCATCATCACCACCCGAGCCACTGCCTGTTCACCCCGCTATCATCCAGAAGGCGAGGTCAGTACAGGTGCATCATCACCACCCGAGCCACTGCCTGTTCACCCCGCTATCATCCAGAAGGCGAGGTCAGTACAGGTGCATCATCACCACCCGAGCCACTGCCTGTTCACCCCGCTATCATCCAGAAGGCGAGGTCAGTACAGGTGCATCATCACCACCCGAGCCACTGCCTGTTCACCCCGCTATCATCCAGAAGGCGAGGTCAGTACAGGTGCATCATCACCACCCGAGCCACTTCCTGTTCACCCCGCTATCATCCAGAAGGCGAGGTCAGTACAGGTGCATCATCACCACCCGAGCCACTGCCTGTTTCATTTGAAATGGGTAGCAGTGTGATTTAGTGTGTTGTTTTGGTGCGCTCTTATCGGCTGTCACATTGGCTAGTGGTGGTCACCTAGCAACAGGAGCTCTAACCACCTCGTTGTTGGCTACCTGTCACTTGGTGGTATGTTGTTTCGTCAGTCTAGATTCCAAATGGCTTTAAAAAGGTAATGAGGATAACTTGATGAATGGTTATTGATGATAAGGGATCTGATCATAGTGTCTTTGGTTGACCTTGAACATACACAGCTATCTTTTTTGACAAGGATTATTTCGTTTCGGAGTAATATAAAATATGGAAATCAAATAACTAAATAATCTTAACTATTCTGCCAGCAGTAGTACACCAATGTATTTTCTCAAAATTTGAGATCTTTAAATGTTGACTGTTTTATAAATCTTTCATTGAGACTATTAACTTGTTGTATTGTTTGTTGGTTTGGCAAGGCTACTGTCAGACAGAAAAATATGCTGAGAAGGATTATCACCACAGTAAGTAAGGTACTTGGAGTCAAACAGACAGGCTTGAATGAGATCTTTAAGGTCAGGGCCCTCAGCAAGGCGCACACAATCCTTTTAGACCCAAGCCACCCCTGTACCCGGGCTTTAAACTACTCCCCTCTGGGTGCATGTATAGGGCACTACCCGGCAGGAATAACCGAGCTAGACAATCAATTGTGCCAGGTGTGATATCCCTCGTAATCAGCTGCGGTTAATGTTCCATTGGACCCAGTAAGGCCAGCAGGCTGGTCGTCTTTCATCGCTATATACTGCATGTCACTGTTATTAAAATGTGTTGTCTATTGTATCTAAACACCAAATAAAAAATGTACATGATACTGCAACAACATTTCCCCGCGGGGACAATAATAATTAAAACCTTTAAAGTAAAGTAAAGTTTAGGGAAGTGAAGTAAAGTGAAGTAAAGTGAAGTGAAGTAAAGTGTAATAAAGTGTAATAAAGTAAAGTGTAATAAAGTAAAGTGTAGGAAAGTGAAGTAGTATAGTAAAGTAAAGTAAAGTAAAGTAAAGTGTAGTAAAGTCTGGTTAAATAAAGGTGAAAAAAATAAAAAAAATAAAAGTGTAGTAAAGTAAAGTGTAGTAAAGTAAAGAGTAGTAAAGTGAAGTAAAGTGTAGTAAAGTAAAGTGTAGTCAAGTGAAGTAGTGTAGTAAAGTAACGTAAATTGTAGTAACGTAAAGTGTAGTAAAGTGAAGTAAAGTGTAGTAAAGTAAAGTGTAGTAAAGTAAAGTGTGGTAAAGTGAAGTAAAGTGTAGTAAAGTGAAGTAAAGTGTGGTAAAGTGTAGTAAAAGTGTAGTAGAGTAAACTGTAGTAAAGTAAAGTGTAGTGAAGTAAAGCGTAGTAAAGTAAAGCGTAGTAAAGTAAAGTCTTACAATCATTTGAAAAACAAAGATGACAAGGTTATACAATATCATTGACACACAAAAACATATAACTGAAATAAATCAAATTGAATGAAAAATAACACACATTTTCACATTAAATATTCATACTCCTTGACTTATTCAACATTTTGTTGTGTTACAGCTTGAATTCAAAATAACGACAGTGAAAACCAGTTTTTAGACATTTTTACAAATGTATTGAAAATTAAATACAGAAATATTTAATTTACATAAGTATTCACACCCCTGAGTCAATACTTTGTAGAAGCACATTTGGCAGCGATTACAGCTGTGCCTATCTGGGTAAGTTTTTAGGAGCTTTCCACACCTGGATTGTGCAACATTTGCCCCTTATTCTTTAAAAACAAACTTTTAAAAAAATGTTCAAGCTCTGTCAGATTGGTTGTTGATCATTGCTAGACAACCAATATCAGGTCCTTCCATAGATTTTCAAGTAGATTTAAGTCAAAAGTGTAACTCTGCCACTCAGGAACATTCACTGTCTTCTTGGTAAGAAAATCCAGTGTTGATTTGTCCTTGTGTTTTAGGTTATTGTCCTGCTGAAAGGTGAATTCATCTCCCAGTGTCTGGTGGAACGCAGACTGAACAAGGTTTTCCTCTAGGATTTTGCCTGTGCTTAGCTCCATTCGGCTTATTTTTTATCCTGAAATACTCCCCAGTCCTTAATGATTACAAGCATACCCATAACATGGCACAGCAACCACTATGCTTGAACATATGGAGAGTGGTACCCAGTAATGTGTTGTATTGAATTTTGGAATATTTGTGTTCTTTACTGGCCTACGTCTTAACTCTGTCAATTAGGTTAGTATTGTGGAGTAACCATAATGTTGTTGATCCATCCTCAGTTTTCTCCGATAACAGCTATTAAACTCTTTCATTGTTTTAATGTCAACATTGGCCTCATGGTGAAATCCCTGAACGATTTCCTTCCTCTCTGGCAACTGAGTTAGGAAGGACGCCTGTATCTTTATAGTGACTGGGTGTGTTGATACACCATCCAAAGTGTAATTAATAACTTCACCATGGCCAAAGGGATATTCAAGGGATATTCTTTTTTCTCCCCATCTACTAATAGATTCCCTTCTTTGAGAGGTATAGAAAAACCTCCCTGGTTTTTGTGGTTGAATCTGTGTTTGAAATTCACTGCTCAACTGAGGGACCTTGCAGATAATTGTATTTGTGGGGTACAAAGATGAGATAGTCATTAAAAAAAGAATGTTAAAAACTATTATTGCACAGAGTGAGTCCATGCCACTTATAATGCAACTTGTTAATTATATTTTTACTCCTGAACTTATTTAGGCATGAATACTTATTGACTCAATACATTTCAGCTTTACATTTAATATTTATTTTTATTTTTAAATTCAAACAATATAATTCCACTTTGACATTGAGGGGTATTGTGTGTAGGCCAGTGACAAAACAACCTCAATTTAATTTAATCCATTTTAAATTGAGGCTGTAACAAGGGGTGTGAATACTTTCTGAAGGCTGTAATTCCCATTTTTCTCACATAAATGTCCTGTTTCTTCTGTCTGGTGTCCACAGCTGATTGTCATAGATGCAGCTATCCAGGTGGTTTAAGGGCTGTTTTTATGCAGATGGGTACATTGCAGGTGGACTTTCTCTCCCAGGCAGAGGCAGTGTCACTGTGATGCAGTGAAGCCAGCTTGACGTTTAGAAAAGCGCTGTGCTCTCCTCACCTCCGGGTGTATCGAGCATCCATGGCGTATGGCCTACATGCTCGCTCGAGCGTTAGGAGATGCAGCCTCAATTTAACCACTCCGCAACTTCAGACTTTGTCATTTATCTCCCCAGATTTTCATTGGAAAACATTGTGCGATGTTGGTGTTTGGCTTCTAAAAAAATGAAATTGTGTTTTTGTGTTTATTTTGGATCTCTTAGATACGATTTGCCCAGCAAGTGTTAGCACCTGTACAAAATGTGCACATGTGCAAAAGAAAATGCTTTAAATAAAAGACGGACAAAGATAAGAAATTAAAATGTTGTTTAGATTAAACAGAATATACTTCCTTCTTTTGTTTGACAACAGGATGGATCTGACAATTATGTTAAGTACATTGAGAAATCCCTCAATGATAATGAGTTACTTAAAGGATTTTCATACTGTCAGAGGAGTAAAACACAAAGCTGACCTGGCAAAATATGAATAGATTTATTTTCATGTAATTTGCATAAAAACAGAAATCATTGTCTTGTTTCTCTGTTTCACTACTAAGCGTAACACCAGGGCCGGAGAAAATAATTCTAGGCCACCGGGGCTTTGGTTTTTCATATTTGAATTTAAAAAATACCCCAGGCCAATGAAGCGACACATCAGGAGAACATATATATGCATATGTAAAGTGTTGGTCCCATGTTTCATGAGCTGAAATAAAAAAATCCAAGACATTTTCCAGATGCACAAAAAGCTTATTTCTCTCAAAAGTTGTGCACACCTTTCTTTACATCCCTGTTAGTGAACATTTCACCTTTGCCAAGATAATCCAGCCACCTGACAGCTGTGGCATATCAAGAAGATGATTAAACAGCATGGTCATTGCACCGGTGCACCTTGTGCTGTGGACATAAAAAGGCCCCTTCAAAATGTGCAGCTTGGTCACAACACAATGACACATATGTCTCAAGTTTTGAGGGAGCATGGAATTGGCAGGCTGACTGCAGAAATGTTGCCAGAGCTGATGCCATAAAATTGAATGTTAATTTCTCTACCATAAGCTGCTTCCAATGTAATTTTAGAGAACTGTGGGGGGGGGGGGGGGGGGGGGGGGGGGCTGCACCCCTGCCCAGTCATGTGAAATCCATAGATTAGATTATATATATATAATATCATTAGGTGATTCAGTGTAGCCTATTATATATTAGAGTGTGCAAAGCTGTCATCAAGGCAAAGGGTGGCTACAATCAAGATTCTAATAAATATCAAATATTTGTTTAACACTTTTTTGGTTACTACATGATTCCATACGTGTTATTTCATAGTTTTGATGTCTTCACTATTCTTCCACATCTGATAAAATAGTAAAAATAAAGAAAAACCCTTGAATGAGTAGGTCTGTCCAAACCTTTGACTGGTACTGTATATATATATATATATATATATATATATATATATATATATATATATATATATATATATATATATATATATATATATATATATATATATATATATATATATATATATATATATATATATATAATTAATCCGGCATAACCAATGATACGACAATACAGATATATATATATATGTATGTATGTATGTATGTATGTATGTATGTATGTATGTATGTATGTATGTATGTGTATATATATATATATATATATCTGTATTGTCGTATCATTGGCTATGCCGGATTAATTGATATGACATGCTATTCTAGAAAATAATTTCTCCGTAATTAATATCACCTGATTGAGCTAATCATGTAAATGTAACTAACTAGAGAGTCGGGGCACCACAAAATAATATTTATAGAGCTGTTATCTTCCGAATAAACTCTTAAAGACCTAGTAATATTTTGCATCAATAGCAGTAAATATTAATCGTCATCTTAATTCAGTCTCATCTGAAAGTTGTAAATTCTTGGTTATCTGCACGAACCCTGGCTAACAAGTTGAATCAGCAATACAAAATTGGGTATAATTATTTATTTACTAAATACCTAACTAATCACACAGAATTACACATACACATATTTAAATCATAACTTGATTACAAATTACGGCATAAAGGAAAACGTCCATAGCGGGCGGAGCAGATATGACAGCTGGTTACACAAAAGAAAAGGGGCTGGCTTTGAGTGAAAGAGTGGGAAGACTGAGGAACGAAGGGCGAAGCTGTGCTATCGTAAATACAGTATCTTATGCATTCTAAATGACCGCCCATTTGGAAAAGGAAAATGCAATAAATATTTACTCTGAGCTGCGCTTCGGTAGGTTGGTGGTAGATGGAAGGCCGTGTTGCCCAACCGAGTCATTTGAAGAATGTCTTTGCTGGTAAATTGAATACGTTGTAGTAACATTGTTGTGTGGTAGATGGGATACTCTGTCTGTTCCTTCCTAACCCTCGATTGCAGCGGCTGTTGCTAACTCAACGGCTAGGAGGTATCACTTCTGTAGTAAATAAGAGTTCAAAGTTCATACCATTCGCAACCAAAGCTCGCGCTGATGTTGGCTTCATTCTGTAGTTATTATCTGAACCATTCTGACATCAGACCGTCGTCCTCATTGTCATCAAGGGCTTACATAGGAAGGGAGAGGAGGGCGTGTTTGTTTATAGCCCATGTCCCTTCACAGGGGCGGGCCACTGATTGAGCAGAGCAGGGAGTAGGGCTCTCTCTAATGAAAACCCAAATCTCACATTTAATAAGCTAAAATCACATTTCATCCCATCACGAATAATTTCACATTCAAACATTTAAATTGAACAACAATTCCATGTGAATCCGATAACTCTGATGTGTAGACTTTCCACTGTAGAGTTTATGTCATCTTATCATTGATGAGAATGTCTGAGATGACAACCGAACTGACATCATATTCATTAAGTACCACCGCATATGTTCAATTGGTCGGATTACCAGAATATAGTTAATTTCCCCCCACCTTCTGATGTTCCCAGAATCTCTATGTTAACCAAGGGATTTGCAAATGTAACATGAGTAGGGTAGAGAGAGGAAAAAGGGGGGAAGAGGGATTTATGACTGTCATAAACCTACCCCCAGGCCAACGTCACGACATATATATATATATATATATATATATATATATATATATATATATATATATATATATACATACATATATATACATACACACTAATATCCTATCTCAAGTTGAAAAACAGTGCTGCTGTTCGCTCAACACTGGTAGTATTGCTTGTAGACAGATTAGTCTTCTCTTTTCCAAACTGTACGTTTTTCCTGCAAATGTATTTGCAAAAGGCAAACAGACAGCTGCTACCAACCATAGACATATACTCCATAGATGGCAGTTCCTATTCAAGTCAGGACTGGCAGCCATTGCTGGTGCACCCATGTGTTTACAGTCAAATTGCCAGGGTTAGAGGTTCCAAATACCTTCTATGGATTATATGTCTATGGCAACAACACAACAAGCTGTTCCATATTTGGCACGCATGCTTTCCAAATGACCGGTAACCGCCAAAACAAAGAAAACATTTGAGTAAATGAGGGATACAAAGTTTGTTATAGTGTGTGGGGTTCATTTTCCTGGTAGGGTTTAGGTCCACTTGTAGAATCTATGTGAAGGTGTATTCAAGCTGTTCTGGCAGCTTGTGGTGGCCCAACACCCTATTAAGACACTTTATGTTGGTGTTCCCTTTATTTTGTCAGTTACTTGTTTGTGATAAAAATCAATCTACATGTATTTTTTTATTTATAAACTATTGATCCTCTGTAGGGCTTTCACTCATTGCTCTACAATGTAGAGAAAAACAGGGGGCAATTCAAGAAGGTGCTACGAAATGAATGTCAAAACGTAGTTTTCTTTGCCCGATATCACTATAAATGACATATAATTAATCGTTAGATTGTTATCTATAATATTTTAACCTTAATAAACGTGTATTTGACAGTGTTGATGAAATAGGAACATTTATTCGCTGTGACCATTGCTAGCTTAGACTGGGCCGCTCTTGGTTGTTTCGCTTCCATATTTGGTGTTGTGAGGTGGTACTATTTGGAGGCGTTTCTGCTGGTAGGACCAATCAAAATCAACTTGATACCTTCGTCATTTTCACCTCCTGACCCTTGGTGTTCATTGCCTATATTGGCAATCAATCTATGTTGAGAGGGGCCATTTCTTTGACGATTTAAAGAGAAAGACTCAGACTAGGCTAAATGCCCCAGTTTTAGCTCAGAGGGCTAACACAGTTTTGTGATATGCAGGAGACCTGAATATGAACCCTATACACACATACTCAAAACTTAGAGCATTGGCAGACTGCCAGTTGTCTAGAATAGCAGAAAAGACAAGACGTCACAACAGCATTTCAAGTGGCCTGAAATGGACACATTGAAAACAAGAACAGATTGTCTTCGAGGAGGGTGGATGTTGAAATAAATGATTTTACCTTTGTAAATAAATATATATTTAGTCCCTATTTAGTATTTTATATTCAGTGATTTTAATTTAGAAAAAGACCATGTTTTCAGTCACGATCCTGCAGCCACTAGTTATCAGGCCTGTGATGACATTCCATTCACTCTGAACATGCAAAATTCGTTAATCGTCTGTAACGATTAAGGTTACTTTTCAACCATATATAGTAGAGACATGGGGTTTGTAACATTGTTTTTCTGACTACATGTTCTTTACAATGGACATATTTGTATAAACCTTAAGTGACTTAATCATTTCATGGGTGAACACCCTGTCCTCTTGGGGTACATTGTGTTCTCTGGTGTGTTTTGAACATTAAGAGCTGCCTCCTGTGGTGTCATAAAAATAAAAACTTTTTTTCTTTCTTTTTTTCTCTCAGGCCCATTACGGACCACTGTAAGCCCCTGCGTTAATGCTAATGTGTATAACCCAATACATGTGTATGATTTCAAACCAATAAACCTCTACTGATCTCACCTTGTTATTTTACGATTTTTAGAAATATAAATTCCTGTATTTAATGATCCTACACAATGTTGTTCATGCACTGTGTTTGGATCAAATGTATTGATTTGTAACACATACAACAGCAAAATGACATGCCATTCTTTGGTAGATGGTATTATAAAGTAGGCCAAGAAACATACGATGAAACAAGGATAATGCCAGATCTAATCACATCACAACCACTCATTGACAGCGTTGACATTTCCTCATCAAAAGTCATTCTGTTTGACTGCATGTGACATCCCAACACTGACCTTTTACAATGTGCTGTCCCTGTAGGACATTTTTTGTTTAAATTAATCTGTTGACATAGACTTGAAGCATACAGTGTGCAATGGAGGTAGTTTAAAACCACCCTTACGTTATTGTTATTATTATGAAATGGAGGTAGTTTGGAACCACGCTCGCCTGATGACTGACCTTATCTGAGACGTAGAGGCCTACATTAGCCAGGCTAAATGCCCAAGCTCAGAGGGCTAACACAGTCTTGTGATATGCTGGAAACCTGAATATGAACCCTATACACACATACTGAAAACTTAGAGCATTGGCAGACTGCCAGTTGTGTCGAATAGCAGAAAAGACAAGACGTCACAACAGCATTTCAAGTGGCCTGAAATGGACAGAAATTCTACAGAACTGGCCATTTCATGCACTGTGTAGCATAGTCTTGTCTGACCCGAGTCATGTTTTGTCCTGATGATGGCAAGACTGATTTAATCATTCGTTCATAATGTTTTACTCCTTAATTTAATCATAACGGAGTTTTACTCGTTCATGTCAGCTGACTTGCCAGGTTGCCAGGTTACCAGGTTTCGAACGCATGGATCAGAGAATAATTGGCACTGACAGTTACGCTGATCAATCAAATTCAATCAATCAAAACATTTCTAAAGCTTTTCTTACATCAGCTGATGTCACAAAGTGCTGTACAGAAAGCCAGCCTACAACGGCAAACAGCAAGCAATGCAGGTGTAGAGGCACGGTGGCTAGGAAAAACTCTTTAGAAAGGCAGGAACCTAGGAACTAACCTAGAAAGGAACGAGGCTATGAGGGGTGGCCAGTCCTCTTCTGGCTGTGCCGGGTGGAGATTATAACAGAACATGACCAAGATGTTCAAATGTTCAAAGACGACCAGCAGGGTCAAATAATAATAATGACAGTGGTTGTAGAAGGTGCAACAGGTCAGCACCTCAGGAGTAAATGTCAGTTGGCTTTTCATAGCCGATCATTCAGAGTATCTCTACCGCTCCTGCTGTCTCTAGAGAGTTGAAAACAGCAGGTCTGGGACAGGTAGCACGTCCGGTGAACAGGTCAGGGTTTCATAGCCAAAGGCAGAACAGTTGAAACTGGAGCAGCAGCACGGCCAGGTGGGCTGGGGACAGCAAGGAGTCATCAGGCCAGGTAGTCCTGAGGCATGGTCCTAAGGCTCCTCCGAGAAAGAGAGAGAGGAGAGAGGGGAGAGGGAGGAGAGAGGGAGGAGAGAGGGAGGAGAGAGGAGAGAGGGAGGAGAGAGAGAGGAGAGAGGAGAGACGAGAGAGAGAGAGAGGGAGGAGAGAGAGAGGAGAGAGAGAGGGAGGAGAGAGAGAGGAGAGGAGAGAGAGAGAGAGTTCTCTCCTATCTCTCTCTCCTCTCTCTCTCTCTCCTCTCTCTCTCTCTCTCTCTCTCTCCTCTCTCTCTCTCCTCTCTCTCTCTCTCTCTCTCTCTCTCTCTCCTCTCTCTCTCTCTCTCTCTCTCTCTCTCTCTCTCTCTTCTCTCTCTCTCTCTCTCTCTCTCTCTCTCTCTCTCTCTCTCTCTCTCTCTCTCTCTCTCTCTCTCTCTCCCTCTCTCTCCCTCTCTCCTCTCTCTTTAACTTCTGTATGTGTAATGTTTACTGTTAATTTTTGTTGTTTTTCACTTTATATATTCACTTGTATGTTGTCTACCTCACTTGCTTTGGCAATGTTAACACATGTTTCCCATGCCAATAAAGCCCTTGAATTGAATTGAATTGAATTGAGAGAGAGAGAGAGGAGAAGAGAGAGAGAGAGAGAAGAGAGAGGAGAGGGAGGAGAGAGGGAGGAGAGAGAGGAGGGAGAGGAGAGGAGAGAGGAGAGAGAGAGAGAGAGAGAGAGAGAGAGGAGAGAGGAGAGAGGAGGAGAGAGAGGAGAGAGGGAGAGAGAGAGAGAGAGAGAGAGAGAGAGAGAGAGGAGAGAGGAGAGAGAGAGGAGGAGAGAGAGATAGGAGAGAGAGATAGGAGAGAGAGAGAGAGAGAGAGAGAATAAAGAAAGAAAGAAAGAATTGTAGAGAGCATACTTAAATTCACACAGGACACTGGATAAGACAGGAGAAATACTCCAGACAAAACAGACTGACCCTAGCCCCCCGACACATAAACTATTGCAGCATAAATACTGGAGGCTGAGACAGGAGGGGTCGGGAGACACTGTGGCTCCGACCGATGATAACCCGGACAGGGCCAAACAGGCAGGATATAACCCCTCCCACTTTGCCAAAGCACAGCGCCCACACCACTAGAGGGATATCTTCAACCCCCAACTTATCATCCTGAGACAAGGCCGAGTATAGCCCACGAAGATCTCCCCCACGGCTCAAACCCAATGGGGGGGGGGGGGTTCTAGTCAAGATTCTAAAAGCCGTGCGTAGCACTAGCTGAAGTTTATTTTGTACTTTACCCAGGTAGCCGGAAAGTAGAGCATTGCAGTAGTCTAACCTAGAAGTGACAAAAGCATGGATCGATTTTTTTGCAACATTTTTGGACAGAAAATTTCTGATTTTTGCAATGTTACGTAGATGGAAAAAAGCTGTCCTTGAAACAGTCTTGATATGTTTGTCAAAAGAGAGATCAGGGTCCAGAGAAACGCAGAGGTCCTTCACAATTTTATTTGAGACGACTGTACAACCATCAAGATTAATTGTCAGACTCAACAGAAGTTCCCTTTGTTTCTTGAATCCTAGAACAAGGATCTCTGTTTTGTCCGAGTTTAAAAGTAGAACATTTGCCACCATCCACTTCCTTATGTCTGAAACACAGGCTTCCAGCAAGGGCAATTTTGGGGCTTGTCACGACTTCGGCTGAGGTCGGCTCCTCTCCTTGTTCGGGTGGTGTTCGTCACCGGCTTTCTAGTCATCACCGATCCATGTTTCCTTTTTCCTTTTGTTTTGTCTTGATTACGCACACCTTTCTATTCCCTTATTATGTTCCTTATTTACCCTCTCGTCTACCTTTCTGTTTTGTCTGTGATTGTTTTGTGTTACCGTGGGTGTTGGAGGGTTTTCTCTATACGTTATGGTTCCTTGTTGGAGACATTCCGGTTTTGAATATTTTGAGTAAAGACTTTTGCGTTATCTCACACCTGTGTCCTGCCTCAGACAACGAACCCAGGATTTTATCGCAGAGCTTCACCATGTTTCATTGAAATGTACAGCTGTGTGTCGTTCGCATTGAAGTGAAAGTTAACATTATGTTTCCGAATGACATCACCAAGAGGTAAAATATATAATGAAAACAATAGTGGTCCTAAAACGGAGCCTTGAGGAACACCAACATTTACAGTTGATTTGTCAGAGACAAACTGATATCTCTCTGACAGATATGATCTAAACCAGGCCAGAACTTGTCCGTGTAGACCAATTTGGGTTTCCAATCTCTCCAAAAGTATGTGGTGATGGATGTTATCAAAAGCAGCACTAAGGTCTAGGAGTACTAGGACAGAGGCAGAGCCTTGGTCTGACACCATTAAAAGGTAATTTACCACCTTCACGAGTGCAGTCTCAGTGCTATGATGGGGTCTAAAACCAGACTGAAGCATTTCGTATACATTGTTTGTCTTCAGGAAGGCAGTGAGTTGCTGCGCAACAGCTTTCTCAAACATTTTTGAGAGGAAAGGGAGATTCGATATAAGCCGATAGTTTTTAAAATATTTTCTGGGTCAAGGCTTGGCTTTTTCAAGAGAGCTTTTATCACTGCCACTTTTAGTGAGTTTGGTACACATCTGGTGGATAGAGAGACGTGTATTATGTTCAACATAGGAGGGCCAAGCACAGGAAACAGCTCTTTCAGTAATCTAGTTGGAATAGGGTCCAGTATGCAGCTTGAAGGTTTAGTGGCCATTATTATTTTCATCAGTGTTTCAAGAGATATAGTATTAAAAAACTTGAGTGTCTCCCTTGATCCTAGGTCCTGGCAGAATTTTGCAGACTCAGGACATCTGAGGAATACGATTTGGAGGAATACGCAGATTTAAAGAGGAGTCCGTAATTTTTTTAATGATCATGATATTTTCCTCAAAGAAGTTCATGAATTTATCACTGCTAAAGTGAAAGTCATCCTCTCTTGGGGAATGCAGCTTTTTAGTTAGCTTTGCGACAGTATAAAAAATACATTTTGGATTGTTCTTATTTTCCTCAATTAAGTTGGGAAAACAGGATGATCGAGTAAGGGCTCTTCGATACTGCACGGCACTGTCTTTCCAAGCCTGTCAGAAGACTTCCAGTTTGGTGTAACTCCATTTCCGTTCAGAGCTCGGGTATTTTCTGTATACCAGGGAGCTCTTATGACAAATGTTTTTTGTTTTTAGGGCTGCGACTGCATCTAGGGTATTACGCAAGGTTAAAATGAGTTCCTCAGTTAGGTGGTTAACTGATTTTTGTACTCTGATGTCCTTGGGTAGGTGGAGCATCTAGGAATATTTGGGCATCTAGGAATCTTTGGGTTGTCTGAGAATTTATAGCATGGCTTTCGATGATCCTTTGTTTTGGGTCTGAGCAGATTATTTATTGCGATAGCAAACGTAATTAAATGGTGGTCCGATAGTCCAGGATTTATGAGGAAATGCATTAGGGGGCGCTATTAAAATTTTGGGATGAAAAACGTTCCCGTTTTAAACAAGATATTTTGTCACAAAAAGATGCTCGACTATGCATATAATTGACAGCTTTGGAAAGAAAACACTCTGACGTTTCCATAACTGCAAAGATATTGTCTGTGAGTGCCACAGAACTGATGTTACAGTCAAAACCCAGATAAAAATCCAACAAGGAAGTGCCGCATATTTTGAAACAGCCTCATGCCAATGACTCCTTATATGGCTGTGAATGAGCTACGAATGAGCTCACGTTTTCCACGTATTCCCCAAGGTGTCTACAGCATTGTGACGTCTTTTTATGCATTTCCATTGAAGAATAGCCGCAAGGGAACATATTTAGCAAGTGAACATATTTAGCAAGGGAACATATTTAGCAAGTGGTCACATGGTGTCTCCCGCAGAAAATACTGAGGTAGCCATTTTTCCAATCGCTTCTTATGAGAAACCAATTGCCTCGACGGATATATTATCGAATATATATGTTAAAAACACCTTGAGGATGGATCCTAAACAACGTTTGCCGTGTTTCTGTCGATATTATGGAGTTAATTGGAGCTATTTCGCCTACAAAAATAATCTTTTTGGAAAAAAGGAACATTTGCTATCTAATTGGGAGTCTCCTGTGTGAAAGCATCCGAAGTTCTTCAAAGGTAAATTATTTAATTTGGTTGCTTTTCTTATTTTCGTGACAATGTTGCCTGCTGCCAGCAGAGCCTAGCATAGCATTATGCCATGATAAACTTACACAAATGCTTGTCTAGCGTTGGCTGTAACGCATATTTTTTAAATCTGAGATGACAGTGTTGTTAACAAAAGGCTAAGCTTGTGTTTGAATATATTTATTACATTTCATTTGCGATTTTCATGAATAGGAAAAGTTTCTAGGGTTATTTATGTCCGCTGTGTTATTCTAATTCGCATCAGGGATTGCTCGTCGCAAGAGGTTTTTAAGATCCACAACAATTATTCCATGGGACAAAACTAGGTTCATCATCTATCGCACATGATGAGCTCTGATATGGACAAGAATGCTGATACCCCAGAAAATCAATAAGCACACAATGTATTATGGTCATTATTATACAAAATACTTTTGTGACATAATGACTCTATACCAAGAATATTAAAGAACTCTACAAATGATTTCATTATTTCATGTTTCATATATATTTTGTTTTTAAATGATAGAAAGTTCTGCATTTGTATTTGTAACCTTATATCTGAACTCTGTTTAAGTCATGTATTTGCAACAAGTCTGCCATAAATCAGCAGCTGCATTTATCAACATCACACAGTGTCATAGCGGTAATAATACACTGAGCTGAAATTAAAGATCTCAGAAATGTTCAATACTCACAAAAATATTATTTCTTATGTGCACAAATGTGTTTACATCCCTGTTAGTGAGAATTGATCCTTTGCCAAGATAATCCAGCCACCTGACAGGTGTAGCATATCAAGGAGCTGATTAAACAGCATGATCATTACACAGGTGCACCTTGTGCTGTGGACAATAAAAGGACACTTCAAAATGTGCAGCTTTGTCCCAACACAATGACACATATGTATTTCGTTTTGAGGGAGCATGGAATTGGCAGGCTGACTGCAGGAATGTCGCCAGGGCTGTTGCCATAAAACTGAATGTTCATGTCTTGTTCATGACCATAAGTTTGATATTCAAGTTTTTTTTACATGATGTATGAGTTAATCCCTGATGTAGAACTAGCCTTTTCTTACTTCCACAACGCATTCCAGGATGTATGAATTAATCCCTGATGTAGAACTAGCCTTTTCTTACTTCCACAACGCATTCCAGGATGTATGAATTAATCCCTGATGTTGAACTAGCCTTTTCTTACTTCCACAACGCATTCCAGGATGTATGAGTTAATCCCTGATGTTGAACTAGCCTTTTCTTACTTCCACAACGCATTCCAGGATGTATGAGTTAATCCCTGATGTAGAACTAGCCTTTTCTTACTTCCACAACGCATTCCAGGATGTATGAGTTAATCCCTGATGTTGAACTAGCCTTTTCTTACTTCCACAACGCATTCCAGGATGTATGAGTTAATCCCTGATGTTGAACTAGCCTTTTCTTACTTCCACAACGCATTCCAGGATGTATGAGTTAATCCCTGATGTAGAACTAGCCTTTTCTTACTTCCACAACGCATTCCAGGATGTATGAGTTAATCCCTGATGTTGAACTAGCCTTTTCTTACTTCCACAACGCATTCCAGGATGTATGAGTTAATCCCTGATGTTGAACTAGCCTTTTCTTACTTCCACAACGCATTCCAGGATGTATGAGTTAATCCCTGATGTAGAACTAGCCTTTTCTTACTTCCACAACGCATTCCAGGATGTATGAGTTAATCCCTGATGTTGAACTAGCCTTTTCTTACTTCCACAACGCATTCCAGGATGTATGAGTTAATCCCTGATGTTGAACTAGCCTTTTCTTACTTCCACAACGCATTCCAGGATGTATGAGTTAATCCCTGATGTTGAACTAGCCTTTTCTTACTTCCACAACGCATTCCAGGATGTATGAGTTAATCCCTGATGTTGAACTAGCCTTTTCTTACTTCCACAACGCATTCCAGGATGTATGAGTTAATCCCTGATGTTGAACTAGCCTTTTCTTACTTCCACAACGCATTCCAGGATGTATGAGTTAATCCCTGATGTAGAACTAGCCTTTTCTTACTTCCACAACGCATTCCAGGATGTATGAGTTAATCCCTGATGTTGAACTAGCCTTTTCTTACTTCCACAACGCATTCCAGGATGTATGAGTTAATCCCTGATGTTGAACTAGCCTTTTCTTACTTCCACAACGCATTCCAGGATGTATGAGTTAATCCCTGATGTAGAACTAGCCTTTTCTTACTTCCACAACGCATTCCAGGATGTATGAGTTAATCCCTGATGTTGAACTAGCCTTTTCTTACTTCCACAACGCATTCCAGGATGTATGAGTTAATCCCTGATGTTGAACTAGCCTTTTCTTACTTCCACAACGCATTCCAGGATGTATGAATTAATCCCTGATGTTGAACTAGCCTTTTCTTACTTCCACAACGCATTCCAGGATGTATGAATGAATCCCTGATGTAGAACTAGCCTTTTCTTACTTCCACAACGCATTCCAGGATGTATGAGTTCATCCCTGATGTAGAACTAGCCTTTTCTTACTTCCACAACGCATTCCAGGATGTATGAGTTAATCCCTGATGTTGAACTAGCCTTTTCTTACTTCCACAACGCATTCCAGGATGTATGAGTTAATCCCTGATGTTGAACTAGCCTTTTCTTACTTCCACAACGCATTCCAGGATGTATGAGTTAATCCCTGATGTTGAACTAGCCTTTTCTTACTTCCACAACGCATTCCAGGATGTATGAATGAATCCCTGATGTAGAACTAGCCTTTTCTTACTTCCACAACGCATTCCAGGATGTATGAGTTAATCCCTGATGTAGAACTAGCCTTTTCTTACTTCCACAACGCATTCCAGGATGTATGAGTTAATCCCTGATGTTGAACTAGCCTTTTCTTACTTCCACAACGCATTCCAGGATGTATGAATTAATCCCTGATGTAGAACTAGCCTTTTCTTACTTCCACAACGCATTCCAGGATGTATGAGTTAATCCCTGATGTAGAACTAGCCTTTTCTTACTTCCACAACGCATTCCAGGATGTATGAGTTAATCCCTGATGTAGAACTAGCCTTTTCTTACTTCCACAACGCATTCCAGGATGTATGAATTAATCCCTGATGTAGAACTAGCCTTTTCTTACTTCCACAACGCATTCCAGGATGTATGCAATAGGCCCCTTTTAAAATTAATCCCTGATGTTGAACTAGCCTTTTCTTACTTCCACAACGCATTCCAGGATGTATGCAATAGGCCCCTTTTAAAATTAATCCCTGATGTTGAACTAGCCTTTTCTTACTTCCACAACGCATTCCAGGATGTATGCAATAGGCCCCTTTTAAAATTAATCCCTGATGTAGAACTAGCCTTTTCTTACTTCCACAACGCATTCCAGGATGTATGCAATAGGCCCCTTTAAAAATTAATCCCTGATGTTGAACTAGCCTTTTCTTACTTCCACAACGCATTCCAGGATGTATGCAATAGGCCCCTTTTAAAATTAATCCCTGATGTTGAACTAGCCTTTTCTTACTTCCACAACGCATTCCAGGATGTATGCAATAGGCCCCTTTTAAAATTAATCCCTGATGTTGAACTAGCCTTTTCTTACTTCCACAACGCATTCCAGGATGTATGCAATAGGCCCCTTTTAAAATTAATCCCTGATGTTGAACTAGCCTTTTCTTACTTCCACAACGCATTCCAGGATGTATGCAATAGGCCCCTTTTAAAATTAATCCCTGATGTTGAACTAGCCTTTTCTTACTTCCACAACGCATTCCAGGATGTATGCAATAGGCCCCTTTTAAAATTAATCCCTGATGTAGAACTAGCCTTTTCTTACTTCCACAACGCATTCCAGGATGTATGCAATAGGCCCCTTTAAAAATTAATCCCTGATGTTGAACTAGCCTTTTCTTACTTCCACAACGCATTCCAGGATGTATGCAATAGGCCCCTTTTAAAATTAATCCCTGATGTTGAACTAGCCTTTTCTTACTTCCACAACGCATTCCAGGATGTATGCAATAGGCCCCTTTTAAAATTAATCCCTGATGTTGAACTAGCCTTTTCTTACTTCCACAACGCATTCCAGGATGTATGCAATAGGCCCCTTTAAAAAAAATCAGGATTAAGGGCAGAGAGAACCCTTGGTTTACTAAGGAACTTAGTAAAAATCATAAGGGAAGGAAATGCTATGCGGGCTAAAGCAAAAGGGACTGGTTTGGCAGATGATTGGATGGCTTTTAAACGTCTTCAAAATATGGGTGTGGCTATGATCTGTAGATTGAAAGCAGACCACTACCTGAAAACTACTTCACAAAATTTAAATAATCTATCCACATTTTGGCAAGTAATGAAAGGTTTGGAGTGCAGAAAAGATACACAGCTTCCGAAACAATTGTTGTTCGACACACAGATTGTAACTGAGAGAACCTCCATTCTGAAAGCCTTGAACCAGCATTTTTTAGATGCAGGTAGTTTATTTGAAAATATCAAAGGTATAATTGAGCCCCCTATGAATTTACCTGACACCCCTATGCACTCCTTCACCAGGTTCTCCTTTTCCTCCTTCTCCGTTTCAAAAGTGTGTAAATGTACTTGACACCCCTGTGCTCTCCTTCACCAGGTTCTCCTTTTCCTCCTTCTCCGTTTCAGAAGTGTGTAAATGTACCTGACACCCATGTCCTTCACCAGGTTCTCCTTTTCATCCTTCTCTGTTTCAGAAGTGTGTAAAGCCCTGAAAGAAAAAAGAAATCCCCTGGCCCTGATGAACTAGACCCCGCCTCCTACACCTAGCCGCAGACATCATTGCTCCCCCTTAACATGTATTTTTAACCTTATGCTTGATGTTAAGGAAATCCCAAAGTTATGGAAATCTGCTTTTGTACGGCCTCTCCTGAAAGTTGGAGATCCCTCGCTACTTGACAACTATCGACCCATATCAAAATTGTCTGTACTGTCACAGGTACTGGAGTCCTTAGTTAGTAGGCAGCTAAAGACCTACTTCCAAGATAACAACATCTTAAATTGAATGCAATCAGGTTTTAGGTCTGGCCACAGCACTGTTTCAGCAACATTGAAGGTTTTAAATGGCATCCACTGTGCTCTTGATAAGAAGTTACATTGTGTGTCTGTTTTTATTGATTTGTCGAAGCCTTTTGACATTGTGGACCATGCTGTGTTAGTTCAAAGTTTAAAATGTTGTGGAATTACTGGTCATGCTCTAGATTGGTTTAGAAATTACCCATGAAATCATTCACAATGTGTAATGGTGGATGGTTGTAAATCCATAGAGGTGTGCTCAGGTATTCAGCAAAGGTTCTATTTTAGGCCCACTGTTGTTCATTTTGTATGTCAACAACATTGGGGATTTTATTGAAACAGCGGATGTTCATTTATATGCAGATGATACTGTTCTTTATTCAAGTGGTAGTAGTTTATCTTTTGAAAATGCCCATAGAGCATTTAACATCATTCAACAGAATCTGTATGATTACAAAATGCATCGTATTTTCAAATGCCAGTCATGTTACAAATCATGTCATTGCTACATTGGCTGGACATACTATAGAGCAAGTTAAAGTGTCCAAATATTTGGGTGTGTGGGTTGATGATAAGCTGAGCTTCACTGTACATGTAGAGAACTTGATAAGGAAGCTCAAGCTGAAAATAGGTTTTTATTACCGGCATAAGGCTTGTTTTTCTTTTGAGGCCAGGAAGGAGCTGGTACGATGTACATTACTGTCGTTTTAGATTTGAGTGATTATATATATATGCAGGCCTCAGACACTACCCTGAGAGCACTTGATTCAGTATATCATGCAGCCCTCAGGTTCATTACAAATCAGAAACGTCTAACACATCATTGTGATCTCTACAGCGCTGTTGGCTGGTCGTCATTGACCTTGCGTAGGCTTAAACACTGGTATACACTGATTTATAAGGCCATATTGGGTAAAATGCAATTTTATCTCTGTTCTTTTTTAGTCAGGTCAGTAAATAAATATCAATTACGGTCCCATTCTGATTTGCTTCTAGCAGTACCAAAAATTAGAACAGGTCATGGTAGAAATAGTTTGTTCCTTAGCACCGTGGTCCTGGAATTCTCTCCTGAACATTTTAAAATGTGATGATCTAGTTTTGTTGGTGGAGTGACACGTGATCGATGTATATATCATAGAATAGTGTAATTAATTTTTAGGCCAGCTGTTTTTAGTCAAGATGTTTGTGTTTTTAATGTAATATGTAATTGTTGTACTGTTTGTGAGTGTAGTTTTGTTTAATGTTGTGTTAGTGTATGTAAATTGTGTTGTCTGAAATGTTGTTCCCTCTGCTGCTATTGGACCAGGTATCTCTTGGAAAAGAGATATTATCTCAATGATAAAAAACCTGCATAAATAAAGGTAAAATAACCGTAAAAAAATAAATAAGCTCCAATGTTGTTTTAGAGAATTTGGATGTACGTCAAACCGGTTACATCCGGCTTCTTCACCTGTGGAATGGGGTGCTGAGGAGTATTTCTGTCTGTAATAAAGCCCTTTTGTGGGGAAAGCTCCGCAGTGGGTGGGCCTGGCTGCCAAGTTGGTGGGCCAATGCATCCCTGCCCAGTCATTTGAAATCCATAGATTAGGGCCTAATGCATTTATTTCAAATGACTGATTTCCTTATATGAACTGCATCTCAAGTAAAATATTTGAAATTGGTTTGCGTTCATATTTTTGTTCAGTGTACAATTGAAAATCCTACACGTGCATTGGATTTGGTGTGCCCCAATTCACAATCTACAGTATAGAAATGCAGTTTATGTAAAGATAATGTCGAGCAGGGGTTTCATACACTACATCACCTCTTTGGGCTCCATTGGCAAAGTACAACAAATTCCTCAGTTCAAAACTACATTCTAGTAAAATAAATATTGAAGAATTATCATTCAATTACCGTAGGGATTGTTTGTAATGTTTGTTTATGTGTCAATTAATCCCATAAGCGATGTGTTGCCAATTGCCAACATTTAATTCATCTCATTCATTCATTTCATTCATTATATATCTTGATAAATACAGTAGTACTGAAGGCTTGTATTATTGTGTACACAGCTACAGTTAACGTTGAAAACCTTCTGTGAACTAAAAAATTGAATGAACAAACCCCCCACCCAACCCACCCAAAAGAAAAAACACACAAACACACACTTTCCTACTCCCCACCCACGATGTTCTGAACAGATCCGTCCCTGCCTAGGGCGCTGGGGTCTGTTGCCGCTTGCTTGCACACTGTGAAGTCTCTCGGGCAACCAAGCCCAGTCGACCTTTAACATCCTTCCTGTAAGATCACTCGGTCAACCAGGGCCATTTAGCTTTGAACATCCTTCCTGTGAGGTCTCCTGGGTAACCAGTGCCACTCGGCCATCAACATCCTTCCCGGGCTGTCAATGGAACAGCCAAACAGCTTATTTGACCTTTGTGACCTCTGCTGCCAAACACTATTTTAACAAATGAAGTGTTTATTAGCAAAATGCTATCAACATTTTTTGTTGTTGTTGCAAACTACTGTATATCCATTGTTCAGGTGGAATGGAATGCTTGTATACTGTATATTTGACGGTGGTATGTGGTTGTCTCACCTAGCGATGTTAAGATGAATTCACTTACTGTAAGGCTCCCTGGAAAAGAGCATCTGTTGAATGACAAACAAAATGTCAAGTGTATATCTTTTACATACAGATCTCATATGACTTAAATATATATATATATATACACACAGGATTTATTGATGTGACAAATGTATTATTTGTCCAGTTCTTTGTGTGTAGTTATTTGTAGTTATTTGTTCCATTTGACTGTGTAAAACCTAGCAGTACTATTTCTCTAAGAGTGAGGCAGAATAACGATTATTTTGTCACTCTGAAATGAAACCATCAGGTGATAGATTTTAAACAAATACATGTCTGTCATTGAACAACCCCATGCCCTGATTAGATAGTGAAAATAAACACCAATCTTTTTCATAAGTTATTTATTAAAAAATAAAAGCTAATTTACCAATATTTCTGAAAATGGATAATGGATATACAGTGAGGGAAAAAAGTATTAGATCCCCTGCTGATTTTGTACTGTTTGCCCACTGGTTTATTTGAACAGTGAGAGACAGAATAACAACAACAACAAAATCCAGAAAAACACATGTTAAAAATGTTGTAAATTGATTTGCATTTTAATGAGGGAAATAAGTATTTGACCCCCTCTGCAAAACAGGACTTAGTACTTGGTGGCAAAACCCTTGTTGGCAATCACAGAGGTCAGACGTCTCTTGTAGTTGGCCACCACATCTCAGGAGGGATTTAGTCCCACTCCTCTTTGCAGATCTTCTCCAAGTCATTAAGGTTTCGAGGCTGATGTTTGGCAACTCGAACCTTCAGCTCCCTCCACAGATTTTCTATGGGATTAAGGTCTGGAGACTGGCTAGGCCACTCCAGGACCTTAATGTGCTTCTTCTTGAGCCACTCCTTTGTTGCCTTGACCGTGTGTTTTGGGTCATTGTCATGCTGGAATACCCACCCACGACCCATTTTCAATGCCCTGGCTGGGGGAAGGAGGTTCTCACCCAAGATTTGATGGTACATGGCCCCATCCATCGCCCCTTTGATGCGGTGAAGTTGTCCCGTCTCCTTAGCAGAAAAACACCCCCAAAGCATAATGCTTCCACCTCCATGTTTTGCGGTGGGGATGGTATTCTTGGGGTCATAGGCAGCATTCCTCCTCCTCCAAACACGGCGAGTTGAGTTGATGCCAAAGAGCTCCATTTTGGTCTCATCTGACCACAACACTTTCACCCAGTTGTCCTCTGAATCATTCAGATGTTCATTGGCAAACTTCAGACGGGCATGTATATGTGCTTTCTTGAGCAGGGGGACCTTGCGGGCGCTGCAGGATTTCAGACCTTCATGGCGTAGTGTGTTACCAATTGTTTTCTTGGTGACTATGGTCCCAGCTGCCTTGAAATCATTGACAAGATCCTCCCGTGTAGTTCTGGGCTGATTCCTAACCGTTCTCATGATCATTGCAACTCCACGAGGTGAGATCTTGCATGGAGCCCCAGGCCGAGGGAGATTGACAGTTCTTTTGTGTTTCTTCCATTTGCGAATAATCGCACCAACTGTTGTCACCTCACGCAGCTGTTTGGCGATGGTCTTGTAGCCCATTCCAGCCTTGTGTAGGTCTACAATCTTGTTCCTGACATCCTTGGAGAGTTCTTTGGTCTTGGCCATGGTGGAGAGTTTGGAATCTGATTGATTGATTGCTTCTGTGGACAGGTGTATTTTATACAGGTAACAAACTGAGATTAGGAGCACTCCCTCTTAAGAGTGTGCTCCTAATCTCAGCTCGTTACCTGTATAAAAGACAACTGGGAGCCAGAAATCATTCTGATTGAGAGGGGGTCAAATACTTATTTCCCTCATTAAAATGCAAATCAATTTATAACATTTTGACATGCGTTTTTATGGATTTCTGTTGTTGTTATTCTGTCTCTCACTGTTCAAATAAACCTACCATTAAAATTATAGACTGATCATTTCTTTGTCAGTGGGCAAACGTACAAAATCAGCAGGGGATCAAATACTTTTTTCCCTCACTTTGTATAGCATTTTGGAAAGAAACTCTTCAAATGCTTTTTACACTCCCTATTAATATGCACCTGAGCCTTCTTTTGTTATTTTAGGTGGTTTACCTACCACATACTGTACTCATGTCTCACCTTCCTGTGTCACTCTGGGAAGAATCTCTCTCTCTCTCTCTCTTTCTCTCTCTCTCACCCCCTGTGGTTTCATGCCACCCGCGAAGTGAAAGAGGGCTTCATGATGTCATGATGATGAGGGGTCGAGGAGTTCACATCATCCTAGGTCTACTGTTCCCTGGTGAGTGAAGAGAGAGGTCTGGCATAGTCCAGGGAGACTTTCCAATGGGTGGTCCCTAGAGACATTCTAAGAGGTGGTCCCTGGAGACTTTCTAATGGGTGGTCCCTGGAGAATTTCTAATGGGTGGGTCCTAGAGACATTCTAATGGGTGGTCCCTGGAGACTTTCTAATGGGTGGTCCCTGGACACTTTCTAAGGGGTGGTCCAGGGAGACATTCTAATGGGTGGTCCAGGGAGACATTCTAATGGGTGGGTCCTGGACACTTTCTAATGGGTGGTCCCTGGACACTTTCTAAGGGGTGGTCCCTGGAGACATTCTAATGGGTGGTCCCTGGAGACATTCTAATGGGTGGTCACTGGACACTTTCTAAGGGGTGGTCCCTGGAGACTTTCTAATGGGTGGTCCCTGGACACTTTCTAAGGGGTGGTCCCTGGAGACATTCTAATGGGTGGTCCCTGGAGACTTTCTAATGGGTGGTCCCTGGAGACTTTCTAATGGGTGGTCCCTGGACACTTTCTAATGGGTGGTCCCTGGACACTTTCTAAGGGGTGGTCCCTGGAGACTTTCTAATGGGTGGTCCCTGGACACTTTCTAAGGGGTGGTCCCTGGACACTTTCTAAGGGGTGGTCCCTGGACACTTTCTAAGGGGTGGTCCCTGGACACTTTCTAAGGGGTGGTCCCTGGACACTTTCTAAGGGGTGGTCCCTGGAGACATTCTAATGGGTGGTCCCTGGAGACTTTCTAATGGGTGGTCCCTGGACACTTTCTAAGGGGTGGTCCCTGGAGACTTTCTAATGGGTGGTCCCTGGAGACTTTCTAATGGGTGGTCCCTGGAGACTTTCTAATGGGTGGTCCCTGGAGACTTTCTAATGGGTGGTCCCTGAAGACTTTCTAATGGGTGGTCCCTGGAGACATTCTAATGGGTGGTCCCTGGAGACATTCTAATGGATGGTCCAGGGAGACATTCTCATGGGTGGTTTATGCAGCTCTAGAACATTTTCCATGCAGACTTTCTAATGTTTGGTTTGTGCAGCTCTAGAAAGACACACTGCTGTAAGTGCATTGGGAGAGGTAGAAGTATCAGCTTGTCTGACTTCATCATTGAAACATACTGTACATATGCGTTAAGTTTTTCAACCACAGAAAATGTATGGAACATATTTATAGACTTGTCTGACTTCCAAGCTCAGCTCAAGCTTCTTTTTGGGCCTCAGACTGAACTCTCCCTTCCCATTCAAATGTGTTAAATTTTTTTACTGAAAATATAAAACATGTACTGAATATGTTGGGGCTTTAAGCAACCATTCACATGTAAACAGTTTCTCCGGCTCAATTGTAGCTGGTCCCATCAAATAAAATGGCACACGTTAGCCCTATGCTAACCTCACCAGGTGGCTGTGATTATATCCTGTAACAAATTCTTCATCCGCCTATCAAAGATCTTAGACTTTATATTCACCAACCAATTGCATTTCTGAAAATAGGTCAACCTTTGGCCATGAGGGCCATTTTTAACCTACTGTTCCGTAACAAAACAATTGTTGCGTGTGTTAATATTGGATTTATTCACACACAATTGTATGTTGTCACAACAATAAAGATGTAGGAGGATTATACATCATGTCCGTTTATATTCATAGACGCTCGTGGTATTGTCAAATAGCTGTGCATTTGTTTAACTGCTGTCACTTGATTTTTTTAGCTGTGTAAATTGACTGGGTATATTCACTGCAATATTAAGCAACATTGAGCTAATGAATTATGGGCTAATATGCATACACTTCTAACTTAGGCTACACATCTCTGAGTCTGTCTGTCTTCATTGCTTAGTTTGCTCAATTACTTACTCTGACCTCACAGGTGCCTCGGATATTCTTCTTTCATCTTGTGGAGTCTCAGACTACAATACCTTGTTGAACACTTATTTCAACATATTTTCTTTACTACCAGCCTTATTGGAGGAGAGATACATGCTTTCTCTTGCTTGTTGAATGTAAAACAGGCTACATCATTAAGAACTGGAGGGGAGCTGGAAAGGAGGGTAGACAGCACATCTCAGTGGCAGAAGAAGCCAATATCTTCCTGTATCTTAGCACCGGGCTACATCTTGACAAAATACACACTACTCACTGGGCACACATTGGTTGAAACAACGTTGTTTCCATGTAATTTCAATGAAATTATGTTGCACCAACGTGGAAAAGACTTTGAATTGACGTCTGTGCCCAGTGGGTATGAGTGGCCTACTAATGTACCTTTCTGGACCTTCTACACTGTCCAGAATATACCCAAACGGATCCAAATGGTTACATAACCAGGCCTAGGATGTACCAGGCCTTGTTTTATTTCGGCATAAAACAAGAAAGGAGTTTGCGGTGCGTGGGTAAACTCACTGGAAAAGCAAGCCAGTAAAAAAAGCCATATTACAACCTATGTTGTGATAATTGCGTTGTTTGTTCTATAAGCCATACGCCACCACGATATACAATAAGCCTGTGACAACAAAAAGTCAAGTCACACTGGCAAAATAAATTGAACAACACAAATGGTTGTTTCATCAGAAAACCGGAGAGCCACATCTGTCCGGTGAAGTCCACAAAGCCAATATTGCATTTAACAAACAGTTAAATGACCTGTAGCATGGTCAAGCAAGTTAATGTTTTCGACAATTTACTACACAACTACTGATTTAGAACCATGGAGTTACTGCAAGTCAACACAAAGACAACAGGAGCCCTGCCTCCGCTATTCCAGCACTATATCAACTTAAACATTTACACATCATCAAGGCTATATAGCCTATGCTTAGTTTAATATACTGAAAACCAACTTAAAGATACCTAAAACAATTTAGTCCAATCAATGTGGCTTTATAGCATGTGGCTGTCTATGGCACTGATTTCTGTCTGAGTGTGTGTGTTTGTGCTTGCTTGTGCGCACAATAATTTAAGAAAATGTTTACTCACCCTACTTGTTGACTAGTTGAACACCAATGCCGTTCTCCTCTCTTTCATGTTGGCAAAACTGTCTTTGGCTCTGTCATACGCTTATAGTTTTCATAGGTTACCTAGCTAAAACCCTTGCTAGTCTAACTTCCTCGTATGGGCAACAATGAACCAACTAAGTTATCTAGCTAGTTCATGTGAGCCTACTAAGCTACGTATTGAACTTCTATTGTCTCAAGCCAGTGGCACAATATATGAATTTATGGTTAGATTAGAATCGCCATCATGATCATTTTCATTGGCCTGCACAGAGAATTAAGTCAAAATCTGAAGTCTAAATCCACTACTACATTAGGAAAGAGCAGATTTAGCAAGCTAGCTACTGCAGGTCATCAACACAAGCAGACCAGAAACAGACACAAGTGTCTGACAATTATGACGTTTTTGTTTAGGATGTGATTTCATTGGTGTGAAGCCACATCCAAACAGCCTCCCTTTGCTGCGCCAGGACAACCCGCAGTGGAGCTCAGCTCTACGCTGATTGGCTGATTATAAAAATTAAAATAATTATCAAGGGAGGCCAAATGCTTGCTGGCATCAATCAATCAAATGCTACAACGGCAACATGTCACACTGTTTTGTTCCAGACAGTATCAGATATAAGGACTACGCATAATGAGACAGAGGGGCACTGTTTCCCGTCGCTCTGATAATTTCTCTGGAGAGATTCAGCCACTTGCAAATTGACAGAAAATTATGAAAACACAGAGAGATGAAAGATCAATTATTTTAAATTTTTAAATGTTTTATTTGTCACGTATCTGTGGAAGCCTGGCTTCCCTTAGCACTGATGGTTATTCAAATGATCCTACATCACTGCAGGTTACAGCCTGTAGACAAATATTGTGTACTAATTTGATAACAATAAACAAAATCCTCATTGCACTGTAGGCGGCCTAATCAATAGTGGAGCTTTGCGTGTCTGGGACTGCAGAGTAGTCTGGAGGAACTGCAGAGAGTAGCCTGGAGGAACTGCAGAGTGAAGCCTAGAGGAACGCACAGACATGCCATTAAATTTTTTTCTTGCACTTTGACAGTTATATATTTATAGGCCTAATATCTAGCTATGCACCCAATTACCCAAGTCATAGACTGTTCTCTCTGCTACCGCACGGCAAGAGGTATCGGAGCGTCAAGTCTAGGTCCAAAAGGCTCCTACTAACATCTTCTACCCCCAAGCTATAAGACTGCTGAACAATTAATCTAATGGCCACCCGGACTATTTGCATTTTTACTCAGCTGCTACTCGCTGTTTATTATCTATGTATAGTCACTTTACCCCTATCTACATGTCCAAATGACCTTGAAAAACCTGTACCCCTGCACATTGACTCAGAACCATTTCATTGTTTACTTTAGTTTATCTAGTAAATATTTCACGGTAAGGTGTTGTATTCGGCACATGTGACAAATAACATTTGATTTGATTGATCAATTATTTTTTCATTGTATGTACATTGAAGTATTATTTGCAGTTGTTACTATGACAATGAACACACCCTGAAACACTGACTGGTCTTCTGTTACCACCTTATTAATAGGCCTACAGTGTGTTATCTAAACTTGTAGTAATCATGGCCAAATTACTTGCCCAGGGGCCTTGACCTCCAGGGGTCCTGCATTGATTTTGTTAGTAATTCTTACTCAGATATCATATTAACATACATGAAGGGCCATTTTCGGCCCTGTATGATGGATGAGAATCTCCATATTGCAAATGTACGGTCCCTTACTAGACGTCCGCCAATGTTTTTAAAATTCGCTGATGGCGTTGGGCCTTGTCCCAGGGCCAGATCTTCCATGAAGTCATTGAACGAAGTCTCTCGGACATTCTGTTTCAGTTTTATAAAATGTTCAAATTTTGGTAATTTTTCCACTGTCCCCGGTAAATTCCACCAGATGGCGAATGGATTCTTATTGCAAATGTACTAAACATCACCAATCATGACATGGCCTTTTCTCCTAAACGGAAAAGACTGAAGACGAAACTTTGTGAGCATAGGTTTGGCCTAATAGGCTGTTAACCCAGAAACAAGATGGCGTCGAGGCCTCAACGCTTTTTGAGTTAAGGTCATTTTTCTGGGATTAAAGCTCAAAAATGAAAATAGAGCTAATTTGACCACTTCGCGTCAATGTACATAAACCTACGGTGTCAGGAAAAAAAGAACCAGCCATGTATCTATCGTAATTTACGAGAAATCGTACAATGTAGAATTGGTGATGGTCGAAGAATTGTGTTTTTTTCCCCCAAAAAAGTTAGATCCAGTTAAGGTGGGTTTCGGAGCTCTACGCGATTTCTGTGATTTTCTGAAATAACACTCATTTAACCCTCTGTAAAGAAGTCAGTTCTTAATGGCTAGCAGGAAGATTGCTGTCTTTTTCCATGGCTAAACCAACTAGCCTCGTAATTAACAATTTTATTGGTATTTACAGATGCCATACATTTTGATTTAAAACAAATGCATGTTCAAATGGCCTAATTTCCTAGTCATATTTGTTTACCTTTTGTTAAAACACTTTCTCCTCACAGATCCCTCTATGTATTAAATTATAGTTTTCAATGTGAGTTAACGTGATCTGGGCCAGATCATTGTCACGAACCGGCTCAAAGCCGGTAACAAAGGGAGACAACGTGGAGATAAGGAGTAACAATATATATTTATTAACTAAAGCAACTAAGGAAAATATACAATGGTGTGTGTAATCAGTAATCAGTAGTGTAAGTGAGTGTTTTGCATGCATGAATGTGATAATGCAGGGTGTTGAAAGGTGCCAAAGCAAACAAACAAAAGGCCACCAAGAACCCCAACACAATCTACAAAGGTGTCTGCATGGAGAGAGTCTCTTCCATGAATGTGGAAGAGGTCTATTTATCCTGGGAGACACATGGCCCAGGTGTTTCCCATGAAGCTGACGACCCTCCCAACTCCACCTACCGGCATCCTAATAAGGAAACAAGAACAGACAGAATACGGCAGACAGAGTGGGAGGGTCGTCACATTCCCCCCCATAAAACCGGGGACCAACAAGGACCCCGGAACATCATACCAGCTTCTGCGTCCCAAATTGACACAGCCCCTGCGTCCCAAATTGACACAGCCCCTGCGTCCCAAATTGACGAGGGGTTATGTGTTCACACCTCCACCAACCAACCTCCTCCTCCCCAGACCTCAGCAACCTTTGTGCATAGGAAGCAATATTTAAGAGGAAAGAAGAACACACGACCAGGAGGGAACAGACATTATGAGGGGTTATGTGTTCACACCTCCACCTGCACCAACCAACCTCCTCCCCAGACCTCAGCAACCTTTGTGCATAGGAAGCAATATTTAAGAGGAAAGAAGAACACGACCAGGAGGGAACAGACAATATGAGGGGTTATGTGTTCACACCTCCACCTGCACCAACCAACCTCCTCCCCAGACCTCAGCAACCTTTGTGCATAGGAAGCAATATTTAAGAGGGAAGAACACAAGACCAGGAGGGAACAGACAGGAAAGATAGAACATGACAACCCGAAACAATGGTCAGTCACGTAAACATTCAGAAACATGGCACAAAAGACCAACAGCTACAAACTCCAACGAAAAGAACATCAGGGTCCTTAATTTTTACAACTCCCAACGATTCATAGTCACTTCCAACGATTCATAGTCACTGCCAACGAAACAGAATTTCACTAATTTCAATCATTTAACCTTGTAGTGTTCAGCGATCTTCAACAGCTGTTCTTTAGTACATAATTCTAACAGGTCCTCTGATGGAAAGCGAATGAACTTGTATACATGAGACACCATAGTCATAAGTAAATAATCTTGCTCAACCCCTCTGCTGAGCACATCAGACCACAACCAGAGAAATGACAATCACCCTGAGCACCACAGAAGAGAGATGAGATACGGAGCTTCCCCAAAACCTACAATAACTCAACCCTAGTCTTCGTGCAGATTTGCGATGGGTATTTACGCACTGTAGCCCGCTGGCAAGGAAATAGAACTCCCCAGCATGCTGGCAAATTCCACCAAGCCACGGATGTGCCCCCGAGACAACTGCTCAGTCCACAGACACCACACAAAAATAACAAACATTTAACCATGCCCAACATGTCCAAAATTTAAACACGTCGCTAAGCCTATCAGGGGAAAAAGGCTATAGCTCCGGGTAGCAAGTTCCACTACCCTACACAAATCTCCTGAGGTACACAGCCGATTTACTCACCTCCTCAGACTGACTTCCCAACAGAAAGTAGAACAAGAGTTTCCAGGCTAGGCAGGGCCTGGAAACTAACCATTCTCCAACGCAGCACACAAACCAAACAACAAAGGCAACCAATACTGGGCCTATCAAACTCAATATGCAAACCAAACACATACCTCCACGGTCTCCCAAACCAATAGTTCAAAGATCCCGGATGAGCTCCCACTTGTCACGAACCGGCTCAAAGCCCATAACAAAGGGAGACAACGTGGAGATAAGGAGTAACAAAATATATATTTATTAACTAAAGCAACTAAGGAAAATATACAATGGTGTGTGTAATCAGTAATCAGTAGTGTAAGTGAGTGTTCTGCATGCATGTGATAATGCAGGGTGTTGAAAGGTGCCAAAGCAAACAAACAAACGGCCACCAAGAACCCCAACACAATCTACAAAGGTGTCTGCATGGAGAGAGTCTCTTCCATGAATGTGGAAGAGGTCTATTTATCCTGGGAGACACATGGCCCAGGTGTTTCCCATGAAGCTGATGACCCTCCCAACTCCACCCACCGGCATCCTAATAAGGAAACAAGAACAAAGACAGAATACGGCAGACAGAGTGGGAGGGTCGTCACACATAGAGGAAAAAGTGAAGAGAAGTCTGCTAATTCTTCAGGCTGTTATTCAGTCCTTTTGAGAGGATAACTGTTTGTTTTCATCTGTTTGTGTGTTTGTCTGTTCTCCCACTGGGAAAAAACTGGTTGAATCAGCATTGCTTCCACTTCATTTCAACAAAAAAATGTAAATGTGATGTCATTGAATAAATGTGGAAAACTGATTGGATTTGCAAAAAGTCATTAACTTATGGGAAATTCACATTTTTTTCACTCAACTTTTAACCTATACCCAATGAAATGGTGAAATGCTTTGTTGATTTCACATTAGTTGACAACTCAACCAAATGGAAATCAAAACTATAAGTTGAACTGACGTCTATGCCCAGAGGGTTGTTTGTGTGTTTCTCAGTTTGTGAATGGGTTCAAGAGCACACCAATGACTCACAGTTGTAATTAAGGCAGGGCTCTGAGATGGATGAGCAGGGGCTGTGTGGATGATGTCAATGTGTACAAGCCCCAAAGCACACGGGTGATGACGTGGTTTAGTCATTTAAGAGGCAGTCTAGCAGATGAAACTGTTCGAGGCTTCGGAAATTAGTTGAACAAGTAGGTCGGCTCTCATTAGGACTATTTGTTACGTTACAGCAGTCATCGGAGGCAAAAAGGTTGAATTATTTTCTCCATGGGTAAAAGCAGAAACATTATTTGTTTTCAAATCCTCTAATGTGTTTAGTGGACAAATTAATGAATTAAGTACTCAGAATTGAGCAATGTATTATTTATGTTTTAGTTGTAATGACGGGGTGGTGAGTTGGAAGCAGGTGAAACGTTTTAATAAAGCAACAAAAGGAACACGACACTAATATAAGGCAGTACACAAGAACAATACCAACTGGTGAGTAAACCAGGGAGAGTGACATAAAGGGGAGGAAATGATGAAGGTAATGGACACCAGGTGTGAGTCAAAATGATTCACAGGTGCGTGTAATAATGAGTGCCAAGTGTGCGTAATGATGCTTCCCAGGACCGATGGTTAGTACTCTGGCAACGTCGTACGCCGGAGGGGAAGAGCAGGAGCGGATGTGACAGTACCCCCCCTCCCCCTCCTCCCCCTCATATAAGGGGACAACCCCGAGGACGAGGAGCGGGTCGAGGTGCGGTCCGGGCTGCGAAGATGGAACCCAATGCCACCATACCCCTCCCAGTCCACAAGATACTGGAGCCGACCCCCACGACGTAGGGAGTTCAGTCGGGATCTGACAGCGTACGCCGGGCACCAGGCAGGGTAGAGGTGTGTTGTGAGGCACAGCATCAGCTAGCGGACCAGTAACCCCCGGCCTGAGAAGGGAGATGAAAAGAGGGTGAGATACGGTAGTGACTGGGTAATTGTAACCTGTATGTGATCTCATTGACCCTCTGGAGAACCTTGAACGGCCCCACAAACCGGGGGTCCAGTTTCTTGCAGGGCAGGTGGAGTGGGAGGTTCCTGGTAAAGAGGATCCCCAGCATGGAACACAGGGGTCTCATTGCGGTGACGGTCTGCCTGCTCCTTCTGACGATGGACCGCGCGCTGGAGTCTCACACCCAACTCACACTGGAGGGGGTCAACCCAGTGGAGGAGTGACGTAGACAGTTCTGGGAGTACTCTGCCCAAGGAAGGAAATGTGCCCACTCACCCTGCCAGTCCTGACAGTGACACCTCAGGAATCTCCTCAAGAACCTCCCCAGCTCCTGATTCATCCTCTCCACCTGCCCGTTAGACTGAGGCCGATACCTGGATTAACCAGGTTAAACGTGACCCCGAACTTCTCCAAGAAGGCCCTCCATACTCGGGAGGTGAATTGGGAGCCACGGTCCCGAGACGATGTCCTTAGGAAGGCCATAATGCCGGAAGACCTGCTGGAAGAGTGCCTCAGTGACCTGGAGAGCAGTGGGAAGACCAGGAAAAGGGATTATTCAACATGACTTGGAGAATCTATCCACTACCACCAGAAGGGTGGTGAAACCATCAAATCACATCAAATTTATTTGTCACATACACATGGTTAGCAGATGTTAATGCGAGTGTAGCGAAATGCTTGTGCTTCTAGTTCCTACAATGCAGTAATAACCAACAAGTAATCTATCTAACAATTCCAAAACTACTACCTTATACACATCAGAAGGGGTAAGATCAGTAACAAAGTCAATGGATAGATGGGACCAAGGTCGCTGAGGCACGGGAAGCGGCAGCAGCTTCCCTGCTGGAGCATTCCGGGGGGACTTGGTTTGAGCACACACAGAACAGGAGTTGACATACCGCATAAGGTCTTGCACCACGGTGGGCCACCAGTATTTCTCAGTAATGGAATGAATGGTGAGAGAAATACCTGGATGACCAGCGATGACAGCTGTGTGTGCCCAGGTCAGCAGCCGATCCCTTATTCCTGTGGGAACGTAGATGTGCACAGGAGGACAATTCCAGGGTGCAGGCTCCCTCTCTAGAGCCTGGCGGATGTCCACATCTACGTCCCAAACCACTGGACCCACGACTCAGGAGGATGGGAACATAGATGTGCACAGGAGGACAATTCCAGGGTGTGGGCTCCCTCTCTAGAGCCTGGCGGATGTCCACATCTACGTCCCAAACCACTGGACCCACGACTCGGGAGGTTGGGATTATGGGTGCCCTCTGGACAGGAGCCTCTCCCGAATCGTAGATACAGGACAGGGCATCAGCCTTGATGTTCTTAGGACTTGGGTCAGCGTGAAGTCAAACCTGGTGAAGAAGAGGGCAAACCTGGCTTGGTGCAAATTCAGTGAGTTTGTGAGTTTGTGAGTTTATTTTTTATTTTTACAGGGACAGTGCACATTAATCAACGTTTCACTAAAAGTGCCGGTTTTAGCCAGCCGGCTAATTTTCAACCGCAGTCCCTGGGCAGGTTATTAAAAACAATTACAATATAGACAATAGCTACATAGAACAGGCAAGACATAGCAACATAGGACAAGCAAGACATAGCATGCAGACAGAGCAACATAGGACAAGCAAGACGTAGCATACAGACAGAGCAACATAGAACAAAAAGCAGCAAGACAAAATTCATAAAAGCAACAAAGTGTTTCCACACCTCACAAGCTACAGACAACAGACAACATGGAAAGCGGCAACACACAGCTAGGGACCATGTTCACAAATCTGATTGACCTTTAGCCATGTCTTCAAGCATTTTGTGAAAGTGTGATATGTGGTGCAGTTATGTGTGTCTGATGGCAGTGTATTCCAGACATGGGAAGCTCACACAGAGAATGCAGATTTACTAAAGGTGCTTTTCCTTAGGGGAACTATACAGTCACCTCTCATGGCAGACCTTGTGGATCTGCTGCCATATGTCTGGGTTTTCTGTTTAACAAAAATATTGAGTGGAGGGGGAGACAGGCCATTAAGGATCTTGAATACAAGACATGCGTCAGTGTATTGCACAAGATTTTCCCAACTCAAGAGCTCATGCTTTCTAAGGATGTGACAATGATGATGGCTATTGGGCTTCCTATCAAGCACTTTGAGAGCCTGTTTGTAGACAGACTGAATAGGTTTTAATGTTGTACAGCAAGCTTGGGCCCAACTAGTCAAATCAAATCAAATTTATTTATATAGCCCTTCGTACATCAGCTGATATCTCAAAGTGCTGTACAGAAACCCAGCCTAAAACCCCAAACAGCAAGCAATGCAGGTGTAGAAGCACGGTGGCTAGGAAAAACTCCCTAGAAAGGCCAAAACCTAGGAAGAAACCTAGAGAGGAACCAGGCTATGTGGGGTGGCCAGTCCTCTTCTGGCTGTCCCGGGTGGAGATTATAACAGAACATGGCCAAGATGTTCAAATGTTCATAAATGACCAGCATGGTCGTATAATAATAAGGCAGAACAGTTGAAACTGGAGCAGCAGCACGGTCAGATGGACTGGGGACAGCAAGGAGTCATCATGTCAGGTAGTCCTGGGGCATGGTCCTAGTGCTCAGGTCCTCCGAGAGAGAGAAAGAAAGAGAGAAGGAGAGAATTAGAGAACGCACACTTAGATTCACACAAGACACCGAATAGGACAGGATAAGTACTCCAGATATAACAAACTGACCCTAGCCCCCGACACATAAACTACTGCAGCATAAATACTGGAGGCTGAGACAGGAGGGGTCAGGAGACACTGTGGCCACATCCGAGGACACTCCCGGACAGGGCCAAACAGGAAGGATATAACCCCACCCACTTTGCCAAAGCACAGCACCTACACCACTAGAGGGATATCTTCAACCACCAACTTACCATCCTGAGACAAGGCTGAGTATAGCCCACAAAGATCTCCGCCATGGCACAACCCAAGGGGGGGGCGCCAACCCAGACAGGATGACCACATCAGTGAATCAACCCACTCAGGTGATGCACCCCTTCCAGGGACGGCATGAGAGAGCCCCAGTAAGCCAGTGACTCAGCCCCTGTAAAAGGGTTAGAGTTGGGACTGGCCATGACCTTAACGCATCTACCTTCTTGTCCTCCATCCTCACTACCTGCGGGCTGATTTGGTAGCCCAAGAAGGAGACATACCTCTGGTTTAATTGGCACTTCTCCACCTTGACGAACAGGTGGTTAGCCAAGAGGCGTTCCAGGACTGCTCGAATGTGAGTGATGTGATCCTCCAGGTTGGTAGAGAAGATCAGGATGTCATCGATGTACACAATCACCTGAGGTCTGAGCATGTCCCTGAACACCTCATTGATGAATGCCTGTAACACTGGCGGAGGATTGGCTAAGCCGAAGGGCATAACCAAGTACTCGTAAGGGACCAGACATCACGCTGAACGTCGTCTTCCACTCATCCCCCCTCCCGGATGCGAATGAGATTGTAGGCACTCCGCAGGTCCAGTTTGGTGAAGAACTGGGCCCTGCGGAGCTGCTCGATGACTGACGTCACCAGTGGGAGAGGATACTGATACTTCATGGTGATGTCATTGAATCCACGGTAATTGGCACAAGGGCGTAATCCTCCCTCCTTGGCCACGAAGAAGAAACCAGTCAACGCAGGGGATGTGGATCTGCGGATGAAACCCTGTTGGAGTGCCTCTTGAATGTAGTCCTCCATCGTCTGGGTCTGAGAATACCTCCCTTAGATCCTGATATTCCTCCAGGATGTTGGGCTGGAGGGCAACCACAGGACTCTCAACCGACGTGGAACCACAGGGAACAGGAAAGCAGGTCTTCCGGCATTCAGGTGACCAGTGGGTGATTCTCATCCTCGACCATGAGATGGTAGGGTTATGGCACTGAATGTATGCCGAGGATGAACTGGTGCACTGGTGATAAAGATCCTGGTGATTAGGCTCCATGGTGAGGGTGAGTGTATGGGTGATGTGTGTGATGGTTCCGGATCATAGAGGCCGACAGTCGAGACCTTGAACCGGAAAAGGAGAGGAGAGTGGGTAGGTAGTAATATTGGGAGAGGAGGCAACGGTCTGATCCATAAAGTTCCCCGCTTACCGGAATCCACTAAAGCTGTAGACACAGGGCATGAGGGACAGTCAGCCAGAGTGATGGGTACTATAAAGAGTTGAACCTCTCTGGGATATGAGGGACGCTAGCGAGTGAAATTGCAGGGCGCCAAATTCAAAACAGAAATCCCATAATTAAAATTACTCAAATATACAAGTATTTTACACCATTTTAAAGATATACTTCTTGTAAATCCAGCCACAGTGTCCGATTTCAAATAGGCTTTACGGCGAAAGCACACCAAACGATTATGTTAGGTCAGCACCTAGTCACAGAAAACCATAAAGCCATTTTCCAGGCAAGGAGAGCCCTCACAAAAGTCAGAAATAGCGATTAAATTAATCACTAACCTTTGATGATCTTCATCAGATGGCACTCACAGGACTTCATGTTACACAATAAATGTGTGTTTTGTTCGATAAAGTTAATCTTTATGTCCAAAAACCTCATTTGAAATTGGTTTGTTATGGTCAGAAATGCATTGTCTCAAACAAACGGTGAAAGTGCAGAGAGCCACATCAAATGACAGAAATACTCATAATAAACATTGATAAAAGATACAAGTGTTTTGCATGGAAATATAGATAAACTTCTCCTTAACCAGGGAAAATGCAGAGCTCCAAATTGAAATAAATTGTCCCTTTACGTGGCGCGTTTGATCCAGAAAAACACCGGTTCCATTTTGCTCAACGTGACTACAAAATATCTCAAAAGTTACCTGTAAACGTTGCCAAAACATTTCAAACTACTTTTGTAATACAACTTTAGGTATTTTTTAATGTAAATAATCGATAAAATTGAAGACGGGATGATCTGTGTTCAATACAGGAAGAAAACAAACTGAAGCTAGCTTTCTGGTCACGCGCCTCTATCTAACAATACACTTCAAGTGACCCTCGTTCAAGATGGCCGTACTTGTTCATTACACAAAGGAATAACCTCAACCAATTTCTAAAGACGTTGATATCCAGTGGAAGCGATAGGAACTGCATGAAGGTCCATTAGAAATCTGGATTCCCAATGAAAACCCATTGAAAAGAGTGACCTCAAAAAAATAAATCTGAATTGTCCTCTGGGTTTCGCCTGCTAAATAAGTCCTCTGGGTTTCGCCTGCTAAATAAGTTCTGTTATACTCACAGACATGACTCAAACCATTTTAGAAACTTCAGAGTGTTTTCTATCCAAATCTGCTAATAATATGCATATCTTATCTTCTGGGGATGAGTAGCAGGCAGTTGAATTTGGGCATGCATTTCATTCGGACGTGCCCCCTGTCACCAATATGTTAATGCAACAGCTGTGTCAGATTTCAAAAAGGCTTTACGGCGAAAGCACACCTTGTGATTATGTTAGGTCAGCACCTAGCCACAGAAAAATATTCAGCCATTTTACAAAGAAGGAGAGGTGTCACAAAAGTCAGAAATAGCATTATAAATATGAATTTACCTTTGATTATCTTCATCAGAATGCACTGCCAGGAATCCCAGTTCCACAATAAATATGTCTTGTTCGATAAAGTCCATCATTTATGTCAAAATACCTCCTTTTTGTTAACGTGTTTAGTTCACAAATCCAAACTCACGAGGTGCGGGCAAGTCCAGGCGAAAGTTCAGATGAATAGTCCAAAAAGTTATATTACAGTTTGTAGAAACATGTCAAACGATGTATAGAATCAATCTTTAGGATGGTTTTTCCTGACAGGTTCAACATATTGACTAGATGTATCTCCCATCAGGAGAAACATCTAGTCAATATGTTGAACCTGACAGGAGAAACATCTAGTCAATATGCTGAACCTGTCAGGAGAAACATCTAGTCAATATGTTGGACCTGACAGGAGAAACATCTAGTCAATATGTTGAACCTGTCAGGAGAAACATCTAGTCAATATGTTGAACCTGTCAGAAGAAACATCTAGTCAATATGTTAAAACAAGTCAAGAGAAACAAATCTAGTCAATTTGTTGAACCTGACAGGAGAAACAAATCTAGTCAATTTGTTGGACCTGACAGGAGAAACATCTAGTCAGTATGTTGAACCTGTCAGGAGAAACAAATCTAGTCAATTTGTTGGACCTGACAGGAGAAACATCTAGTCAATTTGTTGGACCTGTCAGGAGAAACATCTAGTCAATATGTTGAACCTGACAGCAGAAACATCTAGTCAATATGTTGAACCTGTCAGGAGAAACATCTAGTCAATTTGTTGAACCTGTCAGGAGAAACAAATCTAGTCAATATGTTGAACCTGTCAGGAGAAACATCTAGTCAAAATGTTGAACCTGTCAGGAGAAACATCCAGTCAATATGTTAAAACAAGTCAAAAGAAACATCTAGTCAATATGTTGAACCTGACAGCAGAAACATCTAGTCAATATGTTGAACCTGACAGCAGAAACATCTAGTCAATATGTTGAACCTGTCAGGAGAAACATCTAGTCAATATGTTGGACCTGACAGGAGAAACATCTAGTCAATATGTTGAACCTGTCAGGAGAAACATCTAGTCAATATGTTGGACCTGACAGGAGAAACATCTAGTCAATATGTTGAACCTGACAGGAGAAACATCTAGTCAATATGTTAAAACAAGTCAAGAGAAACAAATCTAGTCAATTTGTTGAACCTGACAGCAGAAACATCTAGTCAATATGTTGAACCTGTCAGGAGAAACATCTAGTCAATATGTTGAACCTGTCAAGAGAAAGAAATCTAGTCAATATGTTGAACCTGTCAGGATCAACATCTAGTCAATATGTTGAACCTGTCAAGAGAAAGAAATCTAGTCAATACGTTGAAACAGTCAGGAGCAACATCTAATAAATATGTTAAACATGTCAAACACAATAAGAATGAAAGTCAAGAAAAAATTCTCAAGTTGTCGTGTTCACATGAAAGGATTCCAAATGCGGATTCCAAAAACCACTTGCACTCCTCCTTCTACTCCTCCCCCTTCTACTCATCCACTCCACCTCCTCCTCCTCCTTATACTCCGCCTCCTCTTCCTTATACTTCTCTTTCTCCTCCACTCCTCTTCCTCCTTCTCCTTCTCCTCCTCTCCTTTATACTCCTCCTTATACTCCTCCTACTCCTCCACTTCTCCTCCTCACTGTACTCCTCCTCCAACTCCTCCACTCTCTTCCTCCTCCTCCTCCTCCACTCCTCTTCCCCCTCCTCTTCCTCCTCCTCCTCCTCCTCCTCCACCCCCCCCCCCCTTCCTCCTTCTACTCCTCCTCCTATTTATTATGGATCCTTATTAGCCAAGGCAGCAGCTACTGTTCCTGGGGTCCAGCAAAATTAAGTCAGTTTATACAATTTTTAAAACATTTTAATACATTCAGACTGTGTGCCCCCAGGCCCCTGCTCCACCACTATCACATATATACAGTACAAAATACATGTGTACATGTGTATAGTGCTTATGCTATCATGTCTGTGTGTGTATGCGTCTATGAATGAAGGCGTCCCTTCTCCTTTTAGTCTTCCTCCTCCTCCTAATCCTTCTAATCCTCCTCCTCCTTTTACTCCACCTCCTCCTCATCATCATACTCCTTCTCCTCCTCCTTTTACTCCTCCTCCTCATCATCATACTCCTCCCCCTCATATTCCTCCTCCTCCTCCTCCTCCTCATCATCATACTCCTTCTCCTCCTCCTTTTACTCCTCCTCCTCATCATCATACTCCTCCCCCTCATATTCCTCCTCCTCCTCCTCCTCCTCCTCCTCATCATCATAGTCCTCCTCCTCCTTTTACTCCTCCTCATCATCATTCTCCTCCTCCTTTTACTCCTCCTCCTCCTCATACTACTCCTCCTCCTCCTCCTCATTACACTCCTCCTCCTCCTCCTCATACTACTCCTCCTCCTTCTACTCCTCCTCCTCCTCCTCATTACACTCCTCCTTCTCCTCCTCCTTTTACTCCTCCTCCTCCTCATCATACTCCTCCCCCTCATATTCCTCCTCCTCCTCCTCCTCCTCCTCCTCCTCCTCATCATCATCATAGTCCTCCTCCTCCTCCTTTTACTCCTCCTCATCATCATTCTCCTCCTCCTTTTACTCCTCCTCCTCCTCATACTACTCCTCCTCCTCCTCCTCATTACACTCCTCCTCCTCCTCCTCATACTACTCCTCCTCCTTCTACTCCTCCTCCTCCTCCTCATTACACTCCTCCTCCTCCTCCTCCTTTTACTCCTCCTCATACTCCTCCTCCTTCTCATCATCATACTCCTCCTCCTCCACCACATCCTTCTACTTCTCTTTCTACTACCCCTCCTCCTCTTCTTCCTCTTCCTCCTCCTCCTTCTATTCCTCCTTCTCATCCTCCTCCTCATACACCTCCTAGCAGTGTGTTTTCCTTCCATATCTATCTATGATTAGTCAAGTAACACCCCTATAACTTCTCATGTCATCTCTCCCATGCACCTTCCACTCCAACCCCAACAGGCCCCAACACTGATTAAACTCTCCTCTCCGCCCAAGGGGGTCATTGAATAGACTACAACATCCTGTAGTTAGGGTCAGTGATTAACCAGACGGCTTCTTTATGTTCACCAGCCCCCCTGTGGTTTTGGCATTTGTACGCCTCACTTCCTCCCATTGGGGAGATCAGAGAATAGACAAGGGGACGTTCCTCCCAGGACCTACTTAAATACCCCAAGGCTCTATTGTAGCCCCACTCACATTGTGGGCTGAGGAGGAGTAATGGATAGGAACGTCGTTGCCATAAAACTCTCCACATGTTTTAGAACCAACAGTCCCTTTCTGTGCTGGGAGGCACCCCTAATTAAGATGCTATTGAGACCCCTTGCCTGTAATTAGGCATCAGTTCTTATCCACGGGGAGCTGAAAGAGCAACAAGCTCTCACAGTCTCATGTCAGAATTAGATGTTCATCCACGTTACTCAAATGTCAAATTTTGAAATAGTTCAAAAAACTTTCTATCGCTGGATTTTAACATGCAACCTTTGGCACCAGAGGGAGATGCTTACGCCCATCCACCATCCCCCCCTCACAATATTCTAGCAAAACCAAAACCTACTTGGAGATAATAGCGCTCACTGTTACCCCAAGTGGCGTGTTTCCACACCATCTCCCGACGTCCTCGGACATGGATGGATGTCAAATACTGACTTGTATCACTGGTGACCTGGCAGGAAAGAGCCAGGTCACCTCCCAGCCCTCGTCCATATGGATTGATGAGGAATTGGAATATTGTATGGTTGAGAAGGATGAGGCAAAATAAATGGAAAATAGTTCTGGCTGTACAACCGCTTGGCAAATGTACTGCAAATTGAGAAATTATGTGACTAAATTGAATTTTAAAAAGAAACCACACTATGAAACACAGATAAATGGAAAAAGAATGACAGTAAAAAGCTTTGGAGAACCTTATTAAACAGCAAACTCAGCTCATAATTCATTGAATCAGATTGCTTACTCATAACAAAATCCACTGACATTGACAACTACTTTAATGATTTCTTTCATTGACAGGATTAGCAAACTTAGGGATGACATGCCAGCAACAAATGCTGACACTACACATTCAAGTACAGTATATCATAAAAGTGAGTACGCCCCTCACATTTTTGTAAATATTTGAGTATATCTTTTCATGTGACAACACTGAAGAAATGACACTTTGCTACAATGTCAAGTAGTGAGTGTACAGCTTGTATGACAGTGTAAATTTGCTGTCCCCTCAAAATAACTCAACACACAGCCATTAATGTCTAAACCGCTGGCAACAAAAGTGAGTACATCCCTAAGTGAAAATATCCAAATTGGGCCCAATTAGCCATTTTCCCTCCCCAGTGCCATGTGACTCGTTAGTGTTACAAGGTCTCATGTGTGAATGGGGAGCAGGTGTGTTAAATTTGGTGTCATCGCTCTCACACTCCCTCATACTGACTGGTCACTGGAAGTTCAACATGGCACCTCATGGCAAAGAACTCTCTGAGGATCTGAAGAAAATAATTGTTGCTCTACATAAAGATGGCCTGGGCTATATGAAGATTGCCAAGACCCTGAAACTGAGCTGCAGCACGGTGGCCAAGACCATACAGCGGTTTAACTGGACAGGTTCCACTCAGAACAGGCCTCGCCATGGTCAACCAAAGAAGTTGAGTGCACGTGCTCAGCGTCATATCCAGAGGTTGTCTTTGGGAAATAGACGTATGAGTGCTGCCAGCATTGCTGCAGAGGTTGAAGGGGTGGGGGGTCAGCCTGTCAGTGCCGTACACTGCATCAATTTGTTCTGCATGGCTGTCATCCCAGAAGGAAGCCTCTTCTAAAGATGATGCACAAGAAAGTCAGCAAACAATTTGCTGAAGACAAGCAGACTAAGGACATGGATTACTGGAACCATGTCCTGTGGTCTGATGAGACCAAGATAAACTTATTTGGTTCAGATGGTGTCAAGCGTGTGTGGCGGCAACCAGGTGAGGAGTACAAAGACAAGTGTGTCTTGCCTACAGTCAAGCATGGTGGTGGGAGTGTCATGGTCTGGGGCTGCATGAGTGCTGCCGGCACTGGGGAGCTACAGTTCATTGAGGGAACCATGAATGCCATCATGTACTGTGACATACTGAAGCAGACTCGACAGCCTTGGTTTCTCAAATGATTGCCTCGCCTGGTTCACCAACTACTTCTCTGATAGAGTTCAGTGTGTCAAGTCGGAGGGTCTGCTGTCCGGACCTCTGGCAGTCTCTATGGGGGTGCCACAGGGTTCAATTCTTGGACCGACTCTCTTCTCTGTATACATCAATGAGGTCGCTCTTGCTGCTGGTGAGTCCCTGATCCACCTCTACGCAGACGACACCATTCTGTATACTTCCGGCCCTTCTTTGGACACTGTGTTAACAACCCTCCAGGCAAGCTTCAATGCCATACAACTCTCCTTCCGTGGCCTCCAATTGCTCTTAAATACAAGTAAAACTAAATGCATGCTCTTCAACCGATCGCTACCTGCACCTACCCGCCTGTCCAACATCACTACTCTGGACGGCTCTGACTTAGAATACGTGGACAACTACAAATACTTAGGTGTCTGGTTAGACTGTAAACTCTCCTTCCAGACCCATATCAAACATCTCCAATCCAAAGTTAAATCTAGAATTGGCTTCCTATTTCGCAACAAAGCATCCTTCACTCATGCTGCCAAACATACCCTTGTAAAACTGACCATCCTACCAATCCTCGACTTTGGCGATGTCATTTACAAAATAGCCTCCAATACCCTACTCAACAAATTGGATGCAGTCTATCACAGTGCAATCCGTTTTATCACCAAAGCCCCATATACTACCCACCATTGCGACCTGTACGCTCTCGTTGGCTGGCCCTCGCTTCATACTCGTCGCCAAACCCACTGGCTCCATGTCATCTACAAGACCCTGCTAGGTAAAGTCCCCCCTTATCTCAGCTCGCTGGTCACCATAGCATCTCCCACCTGTAGCACACGCTCCAGCAGGTATATCTCTCTAGTCACCCCCAAGACCAATTCTTTCTTTGGCCGCCTCTCCTTCCAGTTCTCTGCTGCCAATGACTGGAACGAACTACAAAAATCTCTGAAACTGGAAACACTTATCTCCCTCACTAGCTTTAAGCACCAACTGTCAGAGCAGCTCACAGATTACTGCACCTGTACATAGCCCACCTATAATTTAGCCCAAACAACTACCTCTTTCCCAACTGTATTTAATTTTTATTTATTTATTTATTTTGCTCCTTTGCACCCCATTATTTTTTTATTTCTACTTTGCACATTCTTCCATTGCAAAACTACCATTCCAGTATTTTACTTGCTATATTGTATTTACTTTGCCATCATGGCCTTTTTTGCCTTTACCTCCCTTCTCACCTCATTTGCTCACATTGTATATAGACTTGTTTATACTGCATTATTGACTGTATGTTTGTTTTTACTCCATGTGTAACTCTGTGTCGTTTTATCTGTCGAACTGCTTTGCTTTATCTTGGCCAGGTCGCAATTGTAAATGAGAACTTGTTCTCAACTTGCCTACCTGGTTAAATAAAGGTGTTCTCAACTTGCCTACCTGGTTAAATAAAGGTAAAATAAAATAAATAAATAAATAAAGAGCATGATCCCCCTCCCTTCAGAGACTGGGCCGCAGGGCACTATTCCAACATGATAACGACCCCAAACACACCTCCAAGACGACCACTGCCTTGCTAAAGAAGCTGAGGCTAAAGGTGATGGACTGGCCAAGCATGTCTCCAGACCTAAACCCTATTGAGCATCTGTGGGGCTTCCTCAAATGGAAGGTGGAGGAGTGCAAGGTCTCTAACATCCACCAGCTCCGTGATGTTGTCATGGAGGGGTGGAAGAGGACTCCAGTGGCAACCTACCTGGAGATGAAAAAGGGTCTTCCATCCCTCATGCACAAGGAGCTGAAAGAGGTCCTCCCCATTTTGCATGAGAATCGCCTTGGCCCCGTTGTTAATGTCAGCGTTTGCCGAGCAGGCTATTTACTCTCCAAATTAAAAATGGATGAATAATTGATGTCGTAGTAATATATTTTTTTCAATGCACCTTTCTGAAACTCAAGGACATGGACAATACAATTGCCAGCACATTGAATACCTCAAATGACTAAATGACTCAATCATGTTTTCTGACAAGAATTCTCCATTTCCAATTACTTTTAGGAACATTCAATTGACAAGGAAGAAGGGCTTCTCAGGATATCAATCCTGGAAGACAGAGGGAGGTTATTTTGTGGTAAACATGGCTGGTTAACGAGACGAGCCCTTTTAACAATAACATCAACAACAGAGTTGTAATTACATTGTGCTAAAGCATTTTAGAGATATTGAAAGCTTTTTTCAAATAGTTTCACAAATTAAGATGACCTAGGAGGAACATTTTTTGTTTAGGTAGAATTTTGTGTCTTTATACTTGTGCATGAATATGTCAAAATGAATCCGAGAGATTGGACTTAAAAAAATAATATTTGCTTCATGGGTCAAACATTAGCAAAAACCTAATTACTGGTAGTCCTAGGGTTCCAGTACTAAAACCTGGGTAGAAACTTACAAAACAAATACTTTCGTCATTTCATGGGTCACTAAAGTTCCACGTCAGTGGTTCTTCAGAATGCCAAACAAACTTCACAACTAACCCCCGTAACCTCCTTCTGTTCCAACATGCTGTTGTTTTGCATCAGTGGTTCCACTCAACTAACCTCAACCCTATTTCCGAACGCTGTCTGATTTCCACTGGATCCTGTTCCCGACCACAGGTGAGCGTAGCATCAGGTTAGCCGCTAGCGGGAGCTGAGGTATTAATAGCAGTCTACATCGCCTTAAATACAAAACACAGGCAGGTTGCTATCGAAATGAGGTCATACCAAAGCAGGTGTGCAACAAACAAAAAAGTTGACATTTGCACAACATGCTCCAACTGCTTATCAAAGGTTGCTATCAATAGTTACTACATGGACCCTGTTAAAATGATAGTTCAGTAGGAGCTAGATAATAGATAATTTGTAGTTTCACATATTTAGATATTTGTTTCCTTTCCGTACGTTATCAGCCTTGATTGAGATAACTCATTGACTGCATCCAAGATAAGGGCCCAAATATATAAATATATGTAAAATCGCTGAACCTTCCCGTTTAAAGATGGAATCCTTAGTTGCTGCATCCATTTTTGGGCTTATAAATTAATTAAAGTACCTTCAGAAAGTATTCATACCCCTTGACTTATTACACATTTTGTTGTCTAACAGCCTGAATTCAAAATCACTTAAATATCATTTTTTTCCTCAACCATCTACACACAATACCACATAATGACAAATGTATTTTAAATTAAATACAGAAATATCGAATTTGCATAAGTATTCACACCCCCGAGTCAATACATGTTAGTGTCACACACTGATCTGTTTCACCTGTCTTTATGATTGTCTCCACCCCCCTCCAAGTGTCGCTCATCTTCCCCATTATCCCCTGTGTATCTATACTGTGTTCTCTGTTGGTCTTTTGCCAGTTCATCTTGTTTGTACGAGTCAACCAGCGTTTTGTGTCGCAGCTTCTTTTTAAAGTCTATTTTTTCTAGCCCTCCTGGTTTTGACCCTTGCCTGTCCTGACTCCGAGCCCGCCTGCCTGACCACTCTGCCTGCCTCTGACCCTGACCCTGAGCCTGCCTGCCGACCTGTACCTTTGCCCCCTCTGGATTACCGATCTCTGCCTTACCCAATGGCCGTCCGGTACCATTGCCCCACCTCTGTTTTACTGACCCCTGCTTGCCTTGACCTGTCTATCGTCTGCCCCTGTTGGAATATTAAACTATTGTTTATTCGACGTGGTCTGCATCTGGGTCTTACCTTCATTCCTGATAGTATGAACTGGCCATGACTGACCCAGCAGACCCGGGCCAGCTGTGCAATGCCATCTCATCCCAAGGAGCCTCCATTGGCAGTCACAAGGAATTGCTTCGTGGGCTGATGGAGGGGGTCCAAACATTGGCTGAGCACCATGACCCGGCGTTGGACATGCTGTTGGCGCCCCACCGCCCCTCATTAACTCGGCAGTTAGTAGCACCGCGCCACCTTCCCGGGAGCCCCGGTTACCTCCACCAGAACGCTTTAATGGAGAGCTGAGCACCTGTCGGGCATTTTGGATGTAGTCTATCACAGTGCCATCCATTTTTTTTAACCAAAGTGCCTTATACCACCCACCACTGCGAACTGTATGCTCTAGTCGGCTGGCCCTCGCTACATATTCGTCACCAGACCCACTGGCTCCAGGTCATCTATAAGGCTATGCTAGGTAAAGCTCCGCCTTATCTCAGCTCACTGGTCATGATAACAACACCCACCCGTAGCATGCGGTCCAGCAGGTATGTCTCACTGTTCATCCCCAAAGCCAACACCTTTGAGGTGGCCGCCTTTCCTTCCAGTTCTCTGCTGCCAGTGACTGGAACAAATTGCAAAAATCGCTGAAGCTGGAGAATTACAATTCCCTCAATAACTTTAAACATCAGCTATCTGAGCAGCTAACCGGTCGCTGCAGCTGTACATAGTCCATCTGCCCGCTCCAGGCTTTCCTGCCCCCCAGGCTACCGGCAGACCCTGGCCTTCGTGCAACAACACTTTTGGTGGCCTACCATGGTTCCCAACATCGCCGCCTTTGTAGCCGCCTGCACAGTCTGTGTACGGAACAAGACCCCTCGACAAGCTCCGGCTGGCCTCCTCCATCCTTTGCCTCATCCTGGTCTCACATTTCCCTGGACTTTGTCACAGGTCCCCCACCATCTGATGGCAACACCGCCATCATGACCGTGGTGGATCGCTTTTCCAAGGCCATCCACTTCATTCCTCTCCTCAAGTTACCCTCTTCCAAGGAGACAGCCAGCTCATGGCGCAGCACTTCTTCCGGATCCATGGACTGTCCGTGTACATGGTCTCTGACTGTGGCCCTCAGTTCTCGTCCCGGTTCTGGAAGGTGTTCTGCACCCTCACTGGGTCATCGGCCAGCCTGTCCTCCTGGTTCCACTCCCATTTTAACCCTGCGCTGCCTGGTTTCCGCCAACCCCACCACCTGAAGCCAGCAGCTGGTGTGGGTGGAATACACCCGCAACACCCTTCCTTGCTCTGCCACGGGCCTATCACCATTTGAGTGATCCCTGGGGTATCAGCCCCCGCACGACACTACATTCAGTGCTACAGATGCTGGTTCGAAACCCTTGTCGGCCGCGACCGGGAGAGCCATGAGGCGACGTACAATTGGCCCAGCGTAGTCCGAGTTAGGGAAGGGTTTGGCCGGCAGGGATGTCCTTGTCCCATCGTTCTGTAACGACTCCTGTGGCGGGCCAGACGCATGCACGCTGACACGGTCACCAGGTGTATGGTGTTTCCTCTGACACAATTTTTTTTTTGTGGATGGTTATATTTTGTATGTATAAAATGTATAATAGTAATATTTAAAATGACTAAATCGGGTAATTTTGTAAACATTTATTTAAATTTGCATTGGGCCGCTTCTGGGACGGGGGTTCTGGTAAGATGCAAAGTCAGCTGAATTCTGGGAGATGGAAACGGCCTGATGTACTTGGGCTGATTCTGGGCAGTCATTCATTTTTATTCCGGGCTGACACCTGATTCCGGGCTGATTCAAACAGTTCCGGCCCCTGGAAGAGGGCTGCTTCTGGGGCAATTTCTCTTTGCTATCTGGGATGATGCAGCCACCACTATGTTCGAAAATATGAAGAGTAATGTGTTGTATTGGATTTACCCCAAATATAGCACTTTGTATTCTGGACAAAAAGTTAATTGCTTTGCCACATTTGTTTTACAGTATTTCTTTAGTGCCTTGTTGCAAACAGGATGCATGTTTTGGAATATTTTTATTCTGTATAGGCCTTTAGATAATTGGATGTGTGGGGTACAGAGATGAGGTAGTCATTCAAAAATCATGTTAGGTCCGTCGTTGAATGAGTGAGACAAAAGCGCAGCATGGAAAGTGTTCATGATAATTTAATAATGAAACACTGACAAAACAACAAAATATAAACAAATGTAAAGTTCTGGCAAGGCTAGACAGCTACTGTGCAAAAACAAGATCCCACAAACTCAGGTGGAAAACAGGCTGCCTAAGTGTGATTCCCAATCAGAGACAATGATAGAAAGCTGCCTCTGATTGGGAACCCTACCCGACCAACAAAGAAATATAAAACTAGAATGCCCACCCGAATCACACCGTGACCTAACCAAATAGAGAAATAAACAGGCTCTCTAAGGTCAGGGTGTGACAGTACCCCCCCCCAAAGGTGCGGACTCCTGCCTCAAAACCTGACTCTATGAAGGTAGATCATCGCCGGGGACTCCGGACCACCGATCGTCTCTGGAGGCTTCGGGCCATAGATCATCACTTCCGGACCGTGGACCGTCGTTGGAGGTTCCGGACTGTGGACCGTCTCAGGAGGTTCCGGACTGTGAAATGTTGCCGGAAGCTCTGGACTGGGAACTGTCGCCGGAAGCTCTGGACTGGGAACTGTCGCCGGAAGCTCAGGACTGGGATCTGTCGCCGGAAGCTCTGGACTGGGAACTGTCACCGGAAGCTCTGGACTGGGGAGGCGCTTTGGAGGCCTGGAGCGTGGAGCTGGCAACGGATCTACTGGGCCTTGGAGGCGTACTGGAGGTCTGAAGTGTAGAGCTGACACAACCCGTCCTGGCTGGATGCTCACTTTAGCCCGGCAAGTGCGGGGCGCTGGCACAGGGCGAACTGGGCTGTGAAGGCGCACTGGAGACATGGTGCGAAGAACCGGCACACATTGTACCGGAATGGTGACATACACCCCAGGGTGAGTGGCGAAGGAGAGGCTAGGTGCCCACCTGAACCCTCCCTCATAGAGTCAGGTTTTGCATCCGGAGTCCGCACCTTTGGGGTGGGGGTGGGGGGGTTACTGTCACGCCCTCTATGCCATCTTTTCAGCTTGGCTGCTCCACTATGTAAAGATTTCAGAGCAAATGAAACATATTTTTAGTAATGATAGAGTAACCTGTCTTTGATCGACAAATTACATTGTTGTGAATTGTGAAACAGGCCGTTCACAGATTCAGAGCGGTATCATGTTCCTCAATTATTTCAGTGCATTTCAACAGTAGACTATCTCCACACAGTGGAGGAAGGAGTAGGCCGTCATTGTAAATAAGAGTGTGTTCTTAATTAACTGTCTTGCCTAGATAAATAAAGGTTAAATAAATACAAATATATAAGTTTTTTAAGTGCTCAGGAACAACAGAGTATGGTCCAACTTTGTAACGGCAGTCAAGCAAAAGTCAAATGACCGAAGTTGCTAAGCTTTCTAGATAACCCTCCTTCAACAAATGAGAGAATATCCTATATTTGGAAAAATCTAGTTGATGATTATACAGATAGCAGATCAGCTCATGAATAACAATAACAACTGTTATAGACCTATATCCATCCTGCCCTGCCTATCTAAGGTCTTCGAAAGCCAAGTCAACAAACAGGTCACTGACCATCTCGAATCCCACCGTACCTTCTCCGCTGTGCAATCTGGTTTCCGAGCCGGTCACGGGTGCACCTCAGCCACACTCAAGGTACTAAACGATATCATAACCGCCATCGATAAAAGACAGTACTGTGCAGCCGTCTTCATCGACCTTGCCAAGGCTTTCGACTCTGTCAATCACCATATTCTTATCGGCAGACTCAGTAGCCTCGGTTTTTCAGATGACTGCCTTGCCTGGTTCACCAATTACTTTGCAGACAGAGTTCAGTGTGTCAAATCGGAGGGCATGCTGTCCGGTCCTCTGGCAGTCTCTATGGGGGTGCCACAGGGTTCAATTCTCGGGCCGACTCTTTTCTCTGTGTATATCAATGATGTTGCTCTTGCTGCGGGCGATTCCCTGATCCACCTCTACGCAGACGACACCATTCTATATACTTTCGGCCCGTCATTGGACACTGTGCTATCTAACCTCCAAACGAGCTTCAATGCCATACAGCACTCCTTCCGTGGCCTCCAACTGCTCTTAAACGCTAGTAAAACCAAAATGCATGCTTTCAACCGATCGCTGCCTGCACCCGCATGCCCAACTAGCATCACCACCCTGGATGGTTCCGACCTTGAATATGTGGACATCTATAAGTACCTAGGTGTCTGGCTAGACTGCAAACTCTCCTTCCAGACTCATATCAAACATCTCCAATCGAAAATCAAATCAAGAGTCGGCTTTCTATTCCGCAACAAAGCCTCCTTCACTCACGCCGCCAAGCTTACCCTAGTAAAACTGACTATCCTACCGATCCTCGACTTCGGCGATGTCATCTACAAAATGGCTTCCAACACTCTACTCAGCAAACTGGATGCAGTCTATCACAGTGCCATCCATTTTGTCACTAAAGCACCTTATACCACCCACCACTGCGACTTGTATGCTCTAGTCGGCTGGCCCTCGCTACATATTCGTCGCCAGACCCACTGGCTCCAGGTCATCTACAAGTCCATGCTAGGTAAAGCTCCGCCTTATCTCAGTTCACTGGTCACGATGGCAACACCCATCCGTAGCACGCGCTCCAGCAGGTGTATCTCACTGATCATCCCTAAAGCCAACACCTCATTTGGCCGCCTTTCGTTCCAGTACTCTGCTGCCTGTGACTGGAACGAACTGCAAAAATCGCTGAAGTTGGAGACTTTTATCTCCCTCACCAACTTCAAACTCAGCTAACCAATCGCTGCAGCTGTACATAGTCTATTGGTAAATAGCCCACCCATTTTCACCTACCTCATTCCCATACTGTTTTTATACTGTTTTTATTTATTTACTTTTCTGCTCTTCTGCACACCAGTATCTCTACCTGTACATGACCATCTGATCATTTATCACTCCAGTGTTAATCTGCAAAATTGTAATTATTCGCCTACCTCCTCATGCCTTTTGCACACATTGTATATAGACTGCCCCTTTTTTCTACTGTGTTATTGACTTGTTAATTGTTAACTCCATGTGTAACTCTGTGTTGTCTGTTCACACTGCTATGCTTTATCTTGGCCAGGTCGCAGTTGCAAATGAGAACTTGTTCTCAACTAGCCTACCTGGTTAAATAAAGGTGAAAAAATAAATAAATATGAAGAGTGGAAATAGTTTAAATATCAAGGTATCTTTAACAGGGACAAACTCTGCTTTAAAATATCCATATCTACTGTCATACCGTTTGTTGATCACACATTCTCTACTGAAGCTCTCATATGGGAAGCAAGTACAAGCGCAAAGAAGTGGGTGAAATGTCATAGCTGTATTTTGCCATGCTTAGGAGACGTACTTTGATCATGCAACCTATGGATTACAGAATAAAACTAGGAATGTTAATGCGAGACAGGAGACAGGATTTTTGGTTCAGTGGGATTGGGACTGAAAAGGAAAATAGCTTATGCTCTAGGACAGAAGAGGATATAATTTTTCCTCATGCCTCTCTGAATTGTTAACAGACTTCATGTCTGTGACAGAGATGCCTGGTGAATTGTGCAAAGGCCTATCAAATTTGTGACAGTCCAAAGAGTCACAATGACAGCTTCAAGAGGTACATGTTCTTTTATAGGCTATACTGTCAGGTTAATTAACTGCTTGTGGGTCAGGTGTGCAGTCCCACAGAGTCAATTATATGTGTGCTTTGAGTTTATGGAGACTTTGTGTGAAATGAATACACTAGGTTAAAGTTAAAGGCTTCCATGTGCCATTTTATTTTTTGCTAATCTGATGCTGCGTATTTTGGGTATTTTGGGGAACTGCATTATTGCAACTTTTGGGGATAATGTTGTTATTGTATTTTTCTTGAGAAATGTGAAGAGCATTCCCAGGACATTCCCGGGATCCCGTTTACCCATGTTAATTCTTAGAAAAGAGTGAGACGGCCTCCTTGGTGAAAGGGGATGCCAGCAGTGGCGGAACTGGAATTGTATACATGGGGTGGCCAGGGGGTGACCAAGGCTAATTCAGGGGGTCCATAGACCATGACAGAAAATTACTGTGTAACCCTAACCTGGCATCTAAGGAGCATGAATGAATCCTGTGATTGCTGATTATTAGAGGTAGAAGTGAGGAAGAAGCCACTGCTCCAAAACCTCCATAAAAAAGCCAGACTACGGTTTGCAACTGCACATGGGGACAAAGATTGTACTGTTTGGAGAAATGTCCTCTTGTCTGATGAAACAGAAATAGAACTGTTCGGCCATAATGACCATCGTTGTGTTTGGGGAAAAAGGGGGAGGCTTGCAAGCTGAAGAACACCATCCTAACCGTGAAGCACGGGGGTGCTTTGTTGCAGTAGGGACTGGTGCACTTCACAAAATAGATGGCATCATGAAGTGAGAAAATTATGTGGATATATTGAAGCAACATCTCAAGACATCAGTTAAAGCTTGGTCACAATTGGGTCTTCCAAATGGACAATGACCCCAAGCATACTTCCAAAGTTGTGGCAAAATGACTCAAGGACAACAAAGTCAAGGTATTGGAGTAGCCATCACAAAGCACTGACCTCAATCCTATAGAAAATTTGTGGGCAGAACTGAAGAAGCGTGTGTGAGCAAGGAGGCCTATAAACCTGACTCCGTCACACCAGCTCTGTCAGGAGGAATGGGCCAAAATTCACCCAACTTTTTGTGGGAAGCTTGTGGAAGGCTTCCTGAAACATTTGATCCAAGTTAAACAATTTAAAGGCACTGCTACCAAATACTAAGTGTATGTAAACTTCTGACCCACTGGGAATGTGATGAAAGAAATAAAAGCTGAAATAAATCATCCTCTCTACTAATTTTCAGACATTTTACATTCTTAAAATAAAGTGGTGATCCTAACTGACCTAAGACAGTGCATTTTTACTAATTGTTAAAAAACTGAGTTTAAATGTATTTGGCTAAGGTGTATGTAAACTTCCGACTTCAACTGTAAGTATAGTTTTCCTCCACTCTCTTTTTCCAGTCATCATTTATGACATCTAACATTGATGAGTTGCTGTCAATAGCCCTTTTATGCTGATTCCAAGCATACATAGCATTGATATGGAGCTTAAATGGAGCTTAAACCCAGAATCATTAAACAGCGCCTTTTTCCAGTTACAAAAACCTGACTGCGATGTGAAGGCAGATGCAGGTGTATTGGGCAGAGAAAAATGCCTGCAGGCGAAACAGTAAGTCGAATCTTGACCTACAGAATACTCAAGCCATGAAATGTCCTTTTACCAGGAGCTATTGAAAGCCCTTTTCCTAGTACCATGCTGAGTTCTGGGAAATGTTTTCAAACACAGCTGTACAGGACCCTCTTCTCTGGATCTTGAAATGTCTGAAATACACGTTAAATAATGTGTCATATCTCATGATGGAAATGTATAATTAAGGGATCCACAAGATTAGATACTAACAGCTGCTAACTAACATGTGTAGTTTAAAGTATAGGCCTGGCCTAGCCTACCATTGGGTCCTTCTGGAACAGTATACCTGGTGCTTGATACAGTTGGGAGGGGCTCAATGACATCTCCTGGCAGCTCTGGCTCACTGTCTTGCTCAGATCCAGAGGTCTCTGTGTCATCCCTTGATACATCTATTACATTAAAATAACACAAGAACCATTAGTGTATAATAACAATAAAAATGCCACAGCCTCCCACCATTAGCTCTGACAAATTGAAAACTCTAGTCATTGGCGACTCCATTATCCGCAGTATTAGACTAAAAACGAATCATCCAGCGATCATACACTGTTTACCAGGGGGCAGGACTACAGACGTTAAGGCTAATCTGAAGATGGTGCTGGCTAAAGCTAAAACTGGCGATTGTAGAGAGTATAAGGATATTGTTATCCACATCAGCACCAACGATGTTAGGATGAAACAGTCAGAGGTCACCAAGCGCAACATAGCTTCAGCGTGTAAATCAGCTAGAAATATGTGCCGGCATCGAGTAACTGTCTCTGGCCCCCTCCCAGTTAGGGGGAGTGATGAGCTCTACAGCAGAGTCTCACAACTCAATCGCTGGTTGAAACCTGTTTTCTGCCCCTCCCAAAATATAGAATTTGTAGATAATTGGCCCTCTTTCTGGGACTCACCCACAAACAGGACCCATCCTGGCCAGTTGAGGAGTAACGGACTCCATCCTAGCTGGAGGGGTGCTCTCATCTTATCGACCAACATAGACAGGGCTCTAACTCCCCTAGCTCCACAATGAGATAGGGTGCAGGACAGGCAGCAGACTGTTCAGCCAGCCTGCAAGCTTAATGGAGTCTGCCACTAGCACAGTCAGTGTAGTCAGCTCAGCTATCCCCATTGAGACCGTGTCTGTGCCTCGACCTAGGTTGAGCAAAACTAAACATGGCGGTGTTCGCTTTAGCAATCTCACTGGAATAAAGACCTCCTCCATTCCTGCTATTATTGAAAGAGATTGTGATACTTCATATCTCAAAATAGGGCTACTTAATGTTAGAACCCCAAGGCAGTTATAGTCAATGAACTAATCACTGATCATAATCTTGATGTGATTGGCCTGACTGAAACATGGCTTAAGCCTGATGAATTTACTGTGTTAAATGAGGCCTCACCTCCTGGTTACATTAGAGACCATATCCCCCAGGCATCCCGCAAAGGCGGAGGTGTTGCTAACATTTACGATAGCAAATTTCAATTTACAAAAACAAAAATGACATTTTCGTCTTTTGAGCTTCTAGTCATGAAATCTATGCAGCCTACTCAATCACTTTTGATAGCTACTGTTTACTGGGCCATATACAGCGTTCCTCATTGAGTTCCCTGAATTCCTATCGGACCTTGTAGTCATAGCAGATAACATTCAAATTTTTGGTGACTTTAATATTCACATGGAAAAGTCCACAGACCTCACCTCCTGGTTACATTAGAGACCATATCCCCCGTTCCCCCAGGCATCCCGCAAAGAGAATGTTGCTAACATTTACGATAGCAAATTTAAATTTACAAAAAATCCCCAGGCATTTTCATCTTTTGAGCTTCTAGTCATGAAATCTATGCAGCCTACTCAATCAGTTTTTATAGCTACTGTTTACAGGCCTCCTGGGCAATATACAGCATTCCACACTGAGTTCCCGGAATTCCTATCAGATCTTCTAGTCATAGCAGATAATATTCTAAACTTTGGTGACTTTAATATTCACATGGGAAAATCCACAAACCCACTCCAAAAGGCTTTCGGAGCCATCATCGACTCAGTGGGCTTTGTCCAACATGTCTCGGGACCTTCTCACTGCCACAGTCATACTCTGGACCTAGTTTTGGATCTTAATGTTTTTCCTCATAATCCTGGACTTTTTATTACGTTTGCAATTGCAACAAAAAATCTGCTCAGACCCCAACCAAGGAACATCAAAAGTCGTGCTATAAATTCACAGACAACACAAAAATTCCTTGATGTCCTTGCAGATTCCCTCTGTCTACCCAAGGATGCCAGAGGACAAAAATCAGTTAACCACCTAACTGAGGAACTCAATTTAACCTTGCACAATACCCTAGATGCAGTTGCACCCCTAAAAACTAAAAACATTTCTAATAAGAAACTAGCTCCCTGGTACACAGAAAATACCCGAGCTCTGAAGCAAGCTTCCAGAAAATTGGAACGGAAATGGCGCCACACCAAACTGGAAGTCTTCCGACTAGCTTGGAAAGACAGTACCGTGCAGTACCGAAGAGCCCTCACTGCTGCTCGATCATCCTGTTTTCCCAACTTAATTGAGGAAAATAAGAACAATCCCAAAATAATTTTGATACTGTCGCAAAGCTAACTAAAAAACAACATTCCCCAAGAGAGAATGGCTTTCACTTCATCAGTGATAAATTCATAACCTTCTTTGAGGAAAAGATCATGATCATTAGAAAGCAAATTATGGACTCCTCTTTAAATCTGCGTATTCCTCCAAAGCTCAGTTGTCCTGAGTCTGCACAACTCTGCCAGGACCTAGGATCAAGGGAGACACTCAAGTGTTTTAGTACTATATCTCTTGACACAATGATGAAAATAATCATGGCCTCTAAACCTTCAAGCTGCATACTGGACCCTATTCCAACTAAACTACTGAAAGAGCTGCTTCCTGTGCTTGGCCCTCCTATGTTGAACATAATAAACAGCTCTCTATCCACCGGATATGTACCAAACTCACTAAAAGTGACAGTAATAAAGCCTCTCTTGAAAAAGCCAAACCTTGACCCAGAAAATATTAAAAAACGAATTGGCCTATATTGAATCTCCCATTCCTCTCAAAAATATCTAGAAAAAGCTGTTGTGCAGCAACTCACTGCCTTCCTGAAGACAAACAATGTGTACAAAATGCTTCAGTCTGGTTTTAGACCCCCTCGACTGCACTTGTGAAGGTGGTAAATTACCTTTTAATGGCGTCTGTCCGAGGCTCTGCATCTGTCCTTGTGTTCCTGGACCTTAGTGCTGCTTTTGATACCATCGATCAACACATTCTATTGGAGAGATTGGAAACCCAAATTGGTCTACACGGACAAGTTCTGGCCTGGTTTAGATCGTATCTGTCGGAAAGATATCAGTTTGTCTCTGTGGATGGTTTGTCCTCTGACAAATCAACTGTACATTTCGGTGTTCCTCAAGGTTCCATTTTAGGACCACTATTGTTTTCAATATATATTTTACCTCTTGGTGATGTCATTCGGAAACAAAATGTTAACTTTCACTGCTATGCGGCTTAAACACAGCTGTACATTTCGATGAAACATGGTAAAGCCCAAAATTTCCCTCGCTGGAAGCCTGTGTTTCAGACACAAGGAAGTGAATGGCTGCAAATTCTCTACTTTTAAACTCAAACAAAACAGAGATGCTTGTTCTAGGTCCCAAGAAACAAAGAGATCTTCTGTTGAATCTGACAATTAATCTTGATGGTTGTACAGTCGTCTCAAATGAAACTGTGAAGGACCTCGGCGTTATTCTGGACCCTGATCTCTCTTTTGACGACCATATCAAGACCATTTCAAGGACAGCTTTTTTCTATCTATGTAACATTGCAAAAAGTAAAAACTTTCTGTCCTACTCTCAACATTATTTGCATTGGTAGGCTATATCATACTCTCAAAACAAGAGTTGAAAACAGGGACCAGCATGCCACAGTAGGTGTTCATGCTGTCTCAATCAAAGAATCTTCTTAAAACCCACCAACATAAGCTCCGGTAAACACATGGAAATAACTATCTGAATAGAAAGCTTTTGTCACTTCTAGGTTAGACTACTGCAATGCTCTACTTTCCGGCTACCCAGATAAAGCGCTAAATAAACTCAAGTTAGTGCAAAATACGGCTGCTAGAATATTGTCTAGAACCAAAAAATGAGATCAAATTACTCCAGTGCTAGCCTCTCTACACTGGCTTCCTGTTGAGGCTAGGGCTGATTTCAAGGTTTTACTGCTAACCTACAAAGCATTACATGGGCTTGCTTCCTACCTTCTGATTTGGTCCTGCCGTACATACCTAAATGTATGCTATGGTCACAAAACGCAGGCCTCCTAACTGTCCCTAGGATTTCTAAGCAAACAGCTGGAGGCAGGGCTTTCTCCTATAGAGCTCCATTTTTATGGAATGGTCTGCGTACCCATGTGAGAGACGCAGACTCGGTCTCAACCTTTAAGTCTTTATTGAAGACTCATCTCTTCAGTAGGTCCTATGATTGAGTGTCATCTGGCCCAGGAGTGTGAAGGTGAACGGAAAGGCACTGGAGCAACAAACCACCCTTGCTGTCTCTGCCTGGCCGGTTCCCCTCTCTCCACTGGGATTCTCTGCCTCTAACCCTATTACAGGGGCTGAGTCACTGGCTTACTGGTGCTCTTCCATGCTGTCCCTAGGAAGGGTGCGTCACTTGAGTGGGTTGAGTCACTGACGTGATCTTCCTGTCTGGGTTGGCACCCCTCCTTGGGTTGTGACATGGCAGAGATCTTTGTGGGCTATACTCTGCCTTGTCTCAGGATGGTAAGTTGGTGGTTGAAGATATCCCTCTAGTGGTGTGGGGGCTGTGCTTTGGCAAAGTGGGTGGGGTTATATTCTTCCTGTTTGGCCCTGTCCGGGGGTATCATCGGATGGGGCCACGGTGTCTACCAACCTCTCCTGTCTCAGCCTCCAGTATTTATGCTGTAGTAGTTTATGTGTCGGGGGGCTAGTGTCAGTCTGTTGTATCTGGAGTACTTCTCCTGTCCTATCCGGTGCACTGTGTGAATTTAAGTATGCTCTCTCTAATTCTATGTCTTTCTTTCTCTCTCTCGGAGGACCTGAGCCCTAGGATCTTGCCTCAGGACTACATGGCCTGATGACTCCTTGCTGTCCCCAGTCCACCTGGTCGTGCTGCTGCTCCAGTTTCAACTGTTCTACCTGCGGCCATGGAAGCCTGAATTGTTCATGAGACGTGCTCCCTGTCCCAGACCTGCTGTTTTCAACTCTCTAGAGACAGCAGGAGCGGTAGAGATTCTCTGAATGATCGGCTATGAAAAGCCAACTGACATTTACTCCTGAGGTGCTGACCTGTTGCACCCTCAACAACCACTGTGATTATTATTATTTGACCCTGCTGGTCATCTATGAACATCTGAACATCTTGGCCATGTTCTGTTATAATCTCCACCCGGCACTGCCAGAAGAGGACTGGCCACCCCTCATAGCCTGGTTCCTCTCTAGGTTTCTTCCTAGGTTCTGGCCTTTCTAAGGAGTTTTTCCTAGCCACTCTGCTTCTACACCTGCATCGCTCGCTGTTTGGTGATTTAGGCTGGGTTTCTGTACAGCACTTTGAGAAATCAGCTGATGAAAGTTTTATAAATACATTTGAATTGATTTGATCAAAACAAGAACACACATGAATCAACAACAAACATTTTAAAGTGAGGCTTAATCTGACAAATTCATCTTGATACTCTAACCTGGTGGTGGTAGAATGGATCCTTGTGAGGTTTGACCACATTGACTCTGACTAGCCTCAGGCAGGGAGCTGCTCTGGGGTCCGGTGGTAACGGCAACTGACCTGCCTGTTTGTGCTTCTTTAAAAATAAGTCTGATATCTCTCCTTTTCTTTTCATGTTGAATTGACCCTATGCAACAATAAGACTATGGTTACATCTAAGCTTCCAATTACCCACATTTTAGTCCAATCTCAACCTTAATTACAAATCCTCATGATCATAACTGTACCTTAAAATCAACTACCAGTCTAAGTTACTAGTTAGACCATGGCTAGCCCTACTCTGCAGTAAGTAACTCAGCTAGCTATAATTTATTACACCTTTACGACAGCAAACAGGATATCTGCAAATTGTGGAAATCTTTTGAGCAACGTTAACAGATTGATATTAACAATTGTTTGTTTTGAGTTCAAGTACGCAAATCTAAGTTAATGGTTAATGGTTTTCAAATTGCTGAACTCTGACAGTTGTAGCCTGCTAGTTATCTCACATTAGCTAAACATTCATATAATGTAACTTACAACTTTGCACTGTATATGTATATACCTTTGCACTCTCTATTACTAGCACAGACGTAAACATAATGTTAGGCTAAATTGGGAACCGATCTGTCCTATATTTTCTCTTCTTCTGTATGTTCTTCCTATTCTTATTCTTCTGTATCTCGCAACCAACGTTAATATTCTCTCTTCCTCATCCTGGATTTGAAAAATGCACCGCCGAACGTTAAAATAAATGCCTCTTTCAAGAAGTGAAATTTTGGGGTGACACTGGACACCCCTGACATCTGATTGGTGACACTGGACACCCCTGACATCTGATTGGCCACCCCGGGTGCCATCCCAAAATTTCCCACCCCTCTGGCTCCGCTCCTGGATGCCAGCCAGGGCCACATTGGAGAAATGGGATGCCAGCCAAGGGCCTCCTTGGTGAAATGGGATGCCAGCCAGGGCCACATTGGAGAAATGGGATGCCAGCCAAGGGCCTCCTTGGTGAAATGGGATTCCAGCCAGGGCCACATTGGAGAAATGGGATGCCAGCCAAGGCCTCCTTGGTGAAATGGGATGCCAGCCAGGGCCTCCTTGGAGGAATGGGATGCCAGCCAAGGCCTCCTTGGAGAACTGGGATGCCAGCCAGGGCCTCCTTGGTGAAATGGGATGCCAGCCAAGGACCTCCTTGGTGAAATGGGATGCCAGCCAGGGGCCTCCTTGGTGAAATGGGATGCCAGCCAGGGCCTCCTTGGAAAAATGGGATGCAAGCCAGACTTACACATCCTTTAGTCTTTTAATTCTGTTGTCTCGTCCAGAGAAAAGGAGCCTGTTTACCAAAGGCCCCTGAAGCGTGACCCCTCATTATGTCCCCTTACAAAACCAAAGTGACCCTAACCCTGAGGCCAGCTTGCATTTTGAGCTCTCTCTCATTAGAAAATGCATATAGAAATCTGTGTGTTCTTGTGTAAATAACGTGTGTCAGGGCAATTTATTTTCGAGCTAATTTGAAAGAAATTCTATTCACAGTGAATAGAATTGTGCATATGTCGGCTCAATCGGAAGTTACCTTTTATAATTTAAATCGCATTATGGCGCTGAACGTCCTTCATCTAGGCTAACATTGCTGCACTTTCATCCATTTTTGTTCGTAAAAATTAGGAAAATATTTTGTTTGTCGATTGGGTGGCATGTTCCTGCTCTGGGCTCCTCCTGTCTCCGCTCCTGGTGCTCATCTGCAGGGCAGCTGTGCCTCTCTGTCCCTGATACGACAGGACACGACCCAGCTGTCACTGAACATGTTCGTCACTCACATGGCTTTACAGGGATCTCTGGGATGCCTCAGAACACATTGTAATCAAAACCATACCTATGAAAACGTAAACTATTTGTAAGTAATGCATAGTGAATGTGAAGGTTAGACATTTGGGCTTAAATGAAAATATTAATTTCTGTTTCGCTGTTAGGATTAGACATGGACAATGTTATTTTCATCACTTGTAATATTTGTTTTTTCCATGTAGCATTTCAAATATTTTAAGTAAATGCATCATTAATGTAAAGAATCATGAAATAAGGTGACATCTCAACCAAGAGTGCAATATAAAACGTTTCTAAAAACACACAATGCTTCCCAATGCTACAATACCCACAAAATCGTCTTCATGCATACTTCAGGATGCTTTATGTTCCCCAGATATTCAGAGGATGGGATGGAAAGGGATGGAGGAGGGCCCTGCCTGTCCGCGGAGGCGGTGCTCACATTGTGCTTCTAGTTAAATATAGCCAAGTTGTGCATTTAAAGCAAATGCGATCTGAAAGGCAGGCAAAGGCGAGGGGACGCAGCTGTCGGCGAAGCATGTCTCTTTTAAAGGCTGCCCCTAATGACTGTAGACAGTTGGCAATTACATAAGGATCACTCCGAGGCCAGTGGGCCGTGTGCTGAGGAAGAGCCCCAGCGCTCATAGACATGGTACATGGGGAAGAGGAGG